>NC_060270.1:125478396-125778396 GCF_021613505.1 Equus quagga | reverse complement strand
TTTTATGGAACTTAGTGAGAATTCCATTGTATCATTAGACTTGAAAATTTGTATATATATTTCAATTATGAGTCAGAACAAAATGCAAATATTTAATTTATTGACTCAATGAGCATACTGGTGAGAACATGTGCTTTAAAAAACAATAAGGAACTCTTTTTGGTGGTGGCATGTATTTGACTTTCAAAAATAGTGAACACAGAATAAAAGATGTTGCTGTTGTGCTTTTAATTGGTAACTAGTACTTCCCTGTCTTAGGCTATGAGATTTTTGCAATATTTATATAGACTAAAAATTCAAAAATTCTTACAGAAAAATACAGAGGTTTTTACTCTCTTGGCAAAATTTATGCAGTGAATGATAATTAATTTTATTCTAAACATATAGCCAGGCCAAGATTATAATGGAACATATAAAGATCTCTATATGAGAGTTTTTGAGAGTCTCTTCTAGGTTTAAAAGAATGAGGACCAGCCTGGTGGCACAGCGGTTGAGTTTGAATGTTCTCAGCAGCCCGGGATTTGCTGGTTCAGATCCCGGGTACGGACCTACGCACCACTTGTCTGTGGCAGACATCCCACATATAAAGGAGAGGAAGATGGGCATGGATGTTAGCTCAGGGCCAGTCTTCCTCAACAAAAAGAGGAGGACTGGCAGCAAATGCTAGCTCAGATTAGCTCAGGGTTAATCTTCCTCAAAAAACCAAAACCAAAACCAAAAAATGTTTCCTTTGTGTTTAAGTCCCCTCTTTCAAATCAAGTTTTTAGTAACATATATGCTGTATATGGATTAGTGAATTCACATGCACACAAGTGACATCTACAATTTTCTTCAAAGGTGCAAGTAACAGAAACCCGCTCAATCTAGTTTCAGCGTAAAATGGAATTTATTGGAAATGTACTTAGGCATTCTATAGAATTTGAGCAAAATTTGAACAACCAGGAAGAAAGCTAAGGAAGTCTGGCGACATGAGCAGTGGTGATTCAAGCCAGGGATGTGAGGGGTCTAGGACATGTAGAGGAGTGATTTCAGCCAGGGGACATGAGCTGTGGTGTTTGAGGGACCTTCCTTCTAAGGGTCCACCATTTATGTGACTCAGAGCCTGTTTTCTCTAAGACTTTCAGTTCAAAATCTTGAACAAAAGTATCTGACCACTGGCCCAACTGAGGCAGAAAGAATATTGACTTGGTACTCACTCTATTATTTACTATGTGTATTAACTTTACTAATGTGTTATGAAGCGGATGCTTAATAGGAAAAAAACCCCCCAAAAACATGATACTGACAAGATTTATAGTGTTTACTGGTGACCAACATACAAAGAACCACAAAATGTTTATTAGGTTGGACTAACATCTCATTATTAATTCGATTCTACATCCATGAGAAGGAAAAGACATCACGTTATAGGTTCGCCTGCTGTTAGCTCGGAGCTTCCACGCAGTTATAAGAGATGACAATTATTTAGTTAGTTAATTAGTTCAATAATATTTTGATATCACTGGACTAGGAAAATTATTTTATTTTCCATTAGACTTCCTTATTATGTACATACTTTTTAGAGATAAGATTGTTTAAAGATGAAAACATTGAGTGGGTAAGTGAATAACAACTTTGTTGAAAAATAACATAGATTTGAATTTCTTTCCTTCTTTTCTTCTTGCCTTCTCTCCTTCCTCCTTATTTTTCCTCTTCTTTTTTTTCAATTCTTTGTAGCTTATGAAGGAGGTAAAACATTTTTACCTCGGCTTTTTTCAAGGAAACTGAACGTATTCTATGTAATATGCTGTAAACAACAATCATTTAGTGAATACCCACTAGTTCTCAAATATTTGTTTTGTAGAAACAAACTCTACAGCCATGTATTATTTGGTAGAGGAAGTATGGAAGATATCTATTAGCCCAGCAGTTCTCTTTTCTTTTCTTTTTTTTACAGGTTAAAATGGCATTGCTTTGTAAAGAACTCACCTTCCTTTTCTTAATATGCAGACACTGAAAATTTTTGTCTTCCTAATGAAAAAATCATTTGTCAATTTCATGTATGGATGGATTAAAAAATGGTTTCAACTCTGTTTTAGGTAGCAGCATTGCTAGTCTTCTTTACAAATATCTGAGATTTGGCTTTATTGGACAACTTAACAATTCTGAAATAAACCAACATAGAAGAAAATCAGCCATGTCAACATTAGTCTACACATGTAACAACTAATTTCATGGATTCTCAAATATTTCAGAAATTTTATTTTGTACAACATCTTGTTTTAAACAGTAGAGTTAATGACAAATTAATCAAGAACGTTTGGTGATAATAATGGCTAACAAAATGATATATACTGGCAAGGGAGTCTAATTAAGCTTAGTATTTTGAATTTACAATGTTGCAAAGCAGTTATATTAATCTTTTGACATCTTAGATCATAAAACTCTTTTCTCTTTTCCCTAAGTGAAGGGAAGAAGGAATAATGTATTTATATGTATTTCTAATTTCTTAACGAATTTTCCATACTGGTACAGTACAATAAAGAGTTGTTTTTCAACACTAGGACATTATTTCATTTATCCTTAGTGAAGCTGGGGGTGGGGAAAGGCAGTGGGCAAGTTTGCTGGTAGTACTATTTAATTTCATCGTCTTAATTTAATTCGCAGATGTCTGACAAATTCAAAAAGCTATTTTTAGCGAGACTAAAGGACTTTTTGTCGTTAATCCCTGAGTATTTCACTAGTTCCAGTTGAATCATCAGAGACTGTATTTCCTTTTCTTTCTCTCCCCCCCACTGCTTACCCTCCCATTTTCTTCACTCAGGTCTCTCATATTGTCTGAAATGTATTGACAAAAACTTCTTCAGACCTCTAAAGAACATGACTGATTTTGAACATGTTCATTAGGCTTCATTAACAAATGACAGTCTGATAATGGATCTAGTGGACTGCAATAGTCAAAATTGACCACTAAGGCTTTTTGTATTAAAAAAAAAGCCAACCATGACTTTTGACTTTTTGAATCATCCTTAATAATGATTGTAATTTATTCCTAAAATTTACTCGTTAAATTTAAACATCTCTGTATTGTATTTACTTTGTAAATGATTATGCTTATTTACTCAAACAAATGGCTTTTTAAAAATGAGGTCAGGTTCATCAACTCACTAGCAGGTTTTGACTGACTGATATTGGCTCTCTGTTTTCATATTACTTCATTTATTGCATTATTAAATCAATTCTTACTTTAGAAGCCAAGAAAATGTTTTATACTGCAATATGGTTGCCTCCCTAGAGATTATTAGCTCATTTTCCTTCAATTAACTCTGTGTGAACTGCACCCCTCTCTTAACTTTCCTAATCCTGAAGTCTTACAGCACACACAGGCAGAGCACGCAGTTTAGTCTTGAATTATCAAAAAAGTAAAAACTGAAAATGACCTTACAGATCATCTGTCCTAGACTTCTTGTCTATCAGTGCTGCCTCTGGAAGGAGATGAACTGCTGGTGGCAAGGTCATGACATGGAAGTCTGTAGCTCAATATTTAGTTGTTGATTAACTCTAGAAAATACTTGAACTTATGGAAGAGTTTGGTCTGCCTTTTCAATGACCTATTTATCATGCTACTATATTTTTAGTGCTTTCAAAGAACCTTAACATGAAAAGAGAGGTTTTGCTCTTTATTTGGAGTTACACAGCTGGTTTATGATGGTGCTAGAAATGTATTGCTACCCCAGTATTCTTTCAATCCCATCAGGATGCATAAATAGCCAAGTGTATGCTCACATCTTAGCATAAATTTGGGTTCAAAAATGAGAACAAATGAATATTCCTCATACTTAATGAACTTTCTATTCAGCTTACAACCCATCAATTTCTTGCCAATAGGTTTAATTTAGATCAAGTTTTTTTAAATTGAGTAAAAAACACATATTTTAAAATTTGTTCTTCCTGAAAGGTTGTTGCTACTTTCTCTAACTTTTAGTATTATCACTCTGGTGAAACTGATCAACGTGGAGCACTTATCTAAATGAAAAACCCACATGTTTAGGGGCTGGCCCAGTGGTGTAGAGGTTAAGTTCATGCTCTCAGCATTGGCAGCCTGGGATTTAGGGGCTTGGATCCTGGGCACGGACCTACACACCACTCTTCAAGCCATGCTGTGGCGGTGTCCTACATACAAAATAGAGGAAGACTGACATAGATGTTAGCTCTGGGACAATCTTCCTCACCAAAGAAAAAGAAATAAAGAAAGAAACGAAGAAAGAAAGAAAAAAACCCCATATTTTCAACACAGAAATTTTTAGATGTTATCTAAATAATGAGTCAATAGTTAGAATATATAGTCTCAGCTAATCTGTATTTTGCCTAAGTCAGCACAACAATCATATTACTCATTTATGCTTGTGGAAACAATAGCTACTGAACTCGATTTTAGGCCTATTATCTCTCTTAGATAACATTCTGTGTTGAGCAATAAGAATTCTTTCACTGCCTTCTTCCATGAAATCTTGACTCAGTGAATTTAAGACCAGAGTTTGTTTTAATGTTTGAAAAACTCATAACTTTATTTTCTAAAACAAGGAAGGGCAGATGAGAGTTACTTGTAATCAAACAAAAATTCTGGATGCTACTGATCTGGTTAAAAAAGTTGCATTTGTTTTTGTAGCCGAATTAGCGATTTGCTCTCAGTCCAACATTTCTCTATCTAAAAAGGGAGGCCGCATATGCTAGGCTGTCAGCTTTTCCAGAAACACTCACAAATATTTTCCTTATGCTGCAAACTAAACCCTTGACTCAGTGTCTCACCCGGTAGACATTATTCATTTTGAAACGACACAGCTGCAATTCAGATTTTATGTCTGATACCTTTCCTCCATGAGTTAGGGTGCAAAAGTAAGCCAAAATATTGAGAGAAGTACATTTAATAAATTTTGTTGAGAGAGAATCTGTCAATGCAATCAACTTTCAAAGGCTGAAGGTAGGGGTGTTCCTATTGCTGTAGGAATTTTTATTTTTAAAAATACTGCTGACTCAACTGGTTTATTCACCCTGAAATGTCACACCTTTGATAAAATATGTTAACAAATAATTAAATCAACTGATTAATTTTCATCTTTTTTCTTTACCTCTTAATGGCAAATAGTGAATGGTCATGTCTTGTGACATGGAAGTTTATGAAATAGTTCATGAAGCTGATAGCATCATCAAAAGGAGGTCAAGATGTGGAACTATATTTAGTCCATGAGAGGGTGAAAGTTGTGGGTATACCTTGTATCCAGTTTGGAAATGGGGTAAAGGCAGTCAGGGGGAGAACTTGGCATCGGGAGAGTAGGTTTAAAGGAGGTACTTCCATTAACAGTTACTACCACAGAGGTTCAGAAAATGGCACCGAGGTTTTCATGAGGCCAATAAAACACTGCAACAAAGATTTATGCGAGAAATAAAATATAGAGATAATGGTCAGACATCTGCATCATGATGGTCTTTCCTAAACAAACATGACATTAGCCACAAGGTTTGAAGAGTGGAGACAGGATTTCAGCAGTGAAAACGGAGATTTGGAAAAGTAAGGCATAGACACCATGCTAGAAAATTTTCCAGACTTTCTAGACATGATCTCTTACACAGACGGGAAAAAAATGACTCTAGGAAACTGGGGCCCAAGGTGAGGGTTTGTTCCCAACTCCATAAAAGCAGAAGATGAGAGCCAGACTAACAGAAACACTGACTTTACGCTGTTCTAGATTCTGAAAATGTGCTTTCATTTGAGTCAGGATGGATTCCGGCACAAACATGTAAGACAGTGGAAAGAACAGGTGGAAGAAAAAGAAATTAAACAGAAAAACAGAGCAGTATAATGAAAAGGCCTAGAAAAACTATGAGACACTTCCTGTTTCTAATAATGATGGAACAGGTTAGGCAGATCACTCAACCAGCTGAAAGCAATTTAAAACTTAGATAAAAGATTTAAAAATATAAAATTTCCTCTTTAAAACACTAAGAAAATGATGATTGTGGACAACTACCAATGACAAATAAATGGAATGCTTGAAATCAAGTAGGCAAGCAAGCACAGAAGTTGCTTCTGCTGTCTGGCATTTGATGACCTAGAAAACTAAAAACTTCTTATGGTAAAGAAGACAGAATTCAAAGCTGAGGATGTATATAAGGTGGAGAGTCTAACAGAAGACCCTCATGTTATCTTGGACTCTAAGGGCTACAAGCTTTGGATGAATGTAAACAAGAAGAGAACTAATCCTTGCACGGAATTACAATCCAGGTTTCTACCCTTTCAGTGCTCCAAGAAATTTGAAACACTGACGTGGTTTAAGGTGTACATGGACAGCTAGTGTTCCTAGTCATCTGTCAGAAAAGAACATAAATTTTGTCTGGAAAAGGAAACTTTTTCCATAAGTTCAAATTTTTCAAAAATATAACAAGTAATAAAAGATAATTAATCACAAAGGAAATGACTGCAAATCAGAAGAAACAAGAGAAAAAGGAAACTGACTATAAAGACTTCCAATTATAAAATTATTAGATGAAGGCTAAGAAATCATTATCCTAACTGTAAGAAAAAAATAATAAAAGACAAGATTGAAGACATCTGTACAGAGTAGGACTCTATTAAAATGGCATACTATATTTGAAAAAGAATCAAATTTAAATTATAAGAAAAAAACCTCCACAGATATTTTTTTAAATCAGATTAAACAAAGTTATAGAAGGAATTTATTATTTGGAATATAGGTTAAAGGAAATTTTCTGAAATACAGCATGGAATGATCAAAAGATGGAAATTTTCACTTGTCACTAAAAGACAGAGTAAACTGTGAAAATGTTCAGCCTGTGTATAACTGGAAGATAGAAAGAGAAAGGGAGAGAGAGATAGAAGCTAAATAAAAACAGATAATGGCTTAGAATTTTCCAGAACTGATGAAAGATATTGCATTACTCAGAAACCTGAATCAACAATACTATGTAACAAGCAACCTCATATGTCAATGGCCTACAGTAAAACAAATTTACTTTTGTTGTTCACAATTCTTCAAGATGGTTGAGGATCAAATTCAATACTATTCTATATGACTCTCATTTTGGGACTAGCAGCTAATTTGCATCTGCTCTTCTCATGGTAGCAATAGCACAAGGGGGACAAATGGAAACACTTGATGTTTCATAGGGCCTTGGCTAGATCTGACACTCTCACTCCCTACATTTTACTGAGCAAAGCACATTACATGGCCAAGCTCATTATGAATGAGATGTGGACATATACTCTGTCCATTGTAAACCAAGATATGTTCAAATAGGGAAGGAGGAATTGTGAGACTATAATAAAACATGCCAAAGATAGCCACCCACAATTTCAAGAAGTTTAATTAATCTCAGATAAATGGGTGAATGAATGAATAAATAAAAAATAAAGACAAAGAGGGGCTGGCCCCATGGCCGAGTGGTTAAGTTTGCGCGCTCTGCTGCAGGCGGCCCAGTGTTTCATTGGTTCGAATCCTGGGCGCGGACATGACACTGCTCATCAAGCCATGCTGGGGCGGTGTCCCACATGCCACAACTAGAGGGACCCACAGCGAAGAATATACAACTATGTACTGGGGGGCTTTGGGGAGAAAAAGGGAAAAAAAATAAAATCTTTAAAAAAATAAAGACAAAGAGAAAATTTAAGTATAGCCAAAGAAGACACATTTCCTTCAGAGTAGTGACAATTAGACAGTCAGCTGACTTTCCGACACTTTTAGCAACAGCAACAATAGTCATTATTTTTTAAGATAAGTGGACTAAAATTGTTTAAATTAAAAGACAAAAATTGTCACTAGATGAAAAATAAACAAATTATAATCTACTTAGAAGAGATGCATCTATAACAGAACATACAGAAAAATTGACACTTGGAAGATGAAGAAATAGACCATAAAAACAGTGGCTAAAAGACAGCTGTGTAACTTGACAGCTCTTTTCTCAAGATATATTTCCATAAGTGGTAATGAGCACAGTGTCAGCCATGTGAGAATTGCTCTGATGTTTACACTTCTTTCTTAATTCTGTGTCCTTTCCTTCCTCGGAGCAGATTGTTTCTGTGTTTAATAATTATCTTGGATTTTCTCAAAATATATTTACCAGTAAATGCTCATTTCACAGCTTTAAAAATCCTTTTTCTTGAACTGTGAAGGCATAAAAGTATATCATTTTACAATTGGAAAAGTTTATCTGTCATTCTTGAGCTTCTCTACTGAATAATAGCTAATACTATTAGAAAAGGGCAATAAATCGTATGTCTTTACAGATTCAAACACAATTGACTGTTCCCCTAGAGCCATTATCAATTGGTATACTTTATTATATTTCATTCTTCCTTCTTATTCTGACAAGTCTGGAATTCAAGCAACTCTCATATACCATATCATCTTTTCCCCTCGTATTAGTCAAGGTGAAATTATTTTTACTAAAAACATTTCAAAGATACTAATCCTAGATTTTAGTCACATGTTGGCAAGTCTAAATATTAATGAGAAAACAGAACCGAAGAGACTAGATTGGATTGCATGAGCTGATATGTTTGCAGTCCTAAAAGTTGGTGGGCTATCGGGTTTTTTTAGATTTTATGCTATTTGTTCAAAACATAGAGCTGGACATGTGCAAAATTATGAAGTTTGAAAAGTTACTGCTGTGATTGTCATCAGAGGAGAAATGGACATGAAGCAGGAGACGGATTCCAGGCCTGATTCTGCTGCTTAATGTGATGTGACCTTGGGTAAGTCACTTTACCACTTGGAATCTTGGGCTTTCACTGATACAAAAGAGATAATAAGATATCCTGAGGTTGGTGTGAGGGTTCAATGGGATATTAGAAGTGATTAAAGGGAACGGCACCGTGGCCTAGTGGTTAAGTTTGTGCACTCCACGTTTGCGGCCCAGGGTTTCGCCGGTTCGGATCCTGGGTGTGGACATGGCACCGCTCATCAGGCCATGCTGAGGCGGCACCCCACAATCCACAACCAAAGGCACTTACAACTACAATATACAACTACGTCCTAAGAGCTTTGGGGAGAAGAATAAAAAAAAAAAAAAGATTGGCAACAGTTGTTAGCCAATCTTTGTGCATTTTAAATAAAAATAAATGTTAATGGTATTACCCTTCAATTCCTCTTACCCTTAATTTAAATATCTTCTCCTACACTTTGGAGCTTCTCCCCATCTGAATAGCACAAAACCCCTATGCTTCATCTCGATGCTCCTTGCCCGGTGCTCCATCTATATTCACTTTTTCTAGGAATACCCTTCATCAGACCTCTTTCCTCCTTTTCTACATACTACGTCTTCCATATTTCATCTAGAACCAATTGCCATATACCCAATAATCAACATATACAAAATTACCAGTAGTTATCAATTGCATCTCTCTTGCTAAGACTCTTTTGACAAAAGACATCAGTCATTAATTAAAGATTTTTAGATGTCTAGTAATCCAAATAATACGTGTGTACTTGAGGACAGAAAGTTTCTGGGACAATGGAGAGATCTGACCTCATTTATTCACCCAACTTGTCTCTTTTTTTCAAATAAAGGATCAACTTTGCAAAAAAGTTCTATTGAGGGATGAGAAACAAAAACAAATCATGCATAACTGGTTGAAAAAATTACTCACTTTATACTATTTGTGCAGAAAAAAATAAATAATTTCCTTATTTTCTAAAACTGTATTTTATCTCCCTTTTCAACCTCAACCAATAAGTAGCTGCAGGATGGAGGGTGGAGGAAATTTAATACAGATTAATTTAGTTAAAAATTTAGAATATACGATAATTTGAAGAATATCTTTAGGTTTAACTCAAGCATTTGGAATAATAGCTCAGAACTTTCAGGTTTCTCCTCTGAGATGTGAGGGGTAAGTTTATGACCTTTTGGTGACGGAGGAAAAGACTACCTTAGCTTTATGCTAGTGACTAGATACATGCTGGGGCTCTCCCTTGAAATATGGATGCCTTGCCTCGCCCAAGGTCGTTCTGTTGGGGATTGCTGATTAAATTGAGACCTATTTATTCTTGGTTTGCTCAGACCTTGGGTTTCCTTCTTTGCCGACCTGTCTTCCCTTGGACTCCTGCTGGCGCTGTACATCTTTCTGGGTCTTTGCCTCATCCTCCAGTGTCCTCTGGCTCTCTGATCTCTCACTTTGCCACAGCATGCTAGGTTCCATGACAGATCCACTGATTCTAAATTTGGCATCCATGATCCTTATAAAATGAGAACTAGACTTTTTCCCTGCTTCGCTACACCACGCTTCCTTCATAGATAGCTATACTGGCAAGGACTCTTCATTGGCACGAAATCACCTTGCAAATCAGTTACTTCTCCAAAAATCTCATTCCTTTGGCATTCTCCTCAATTTATCTGACACATTCCTCACATTCCAGGCCATGTCCAGAGAGAGGAGGCTCCGATCCATATAGATCACCATCAGCTCTCCCCGCACTCTCTTGTTTCTTTTACCACAATTCCTGAGATGGGAAGTAGTTGGCTATGCTCCATGATTTTCTCTGATTCTCTGAGTTGACATCTTCTCTATGTACTTTCCTGAAACTGAAATATCTGTTGGGGTATGGGGAGAGAAAACTCACTTCCAGTAAAGTAATGTAAAGTGGGGATTATTTAAAAAATATGATCCTTGTTATGCAAAGAAAAAAAGTAAAAGAGATCTTAGTGAAACCCAGCCAGTATCCTTCATGAATGTGTCTTGCCCCTCTTTTCTGATCCCACTCTTTCGTATTCTCCTACGGTCACTCTGCAATCTTTGGATAATCTTCTACCACTCCATTAAATGCTGGTGTCGCCTGCGTTTTGTCCTTAGCCACCTTCTATTCTCAATCTTTAATCTCTCTCTAGATGATCTCAACCAATTCCACGGCTTCAAATAGCACATGTTGACTTACAGTTCCCTGGGAAGGGAGAGATGTTTTATTTTCCTATCCCTATTTTGCTAATACAGTTACTAGCTGGTGATAGGCACTTAGTAAGTAATTGTGAGTAAAGGAGTGCATGTTCTGCTCTAGCTGAGAAGTCCTTGAGATTGTTCTGTTTCCTTCAAGTAGAGGTGGAAATTAAATGCAAACAAAATGAAACCTACAAGTGTTTTCAGTGGTTATAAGGAACTGTTTTTTCCAATATAGAGAATTTCCATAAAGGATAGGGGTTTTAGATGAAAAATTAAACTTCTCATTATAGAATTTGGAGTTTGACTCATTGTCCTTCAATTTGTAAAACTGTTTGATTCATATTCACAAACAAATATACCACACGTAGTTCCAAGTCATACAAGAAAAATGAATCTATTCTTTCCAAATTTTATCATCTTACCTGAAGGAGAAAGAATAACAAGCAACCAAATATTAAAAATAGTTATTTTTTCACTTTCAGAGCTTCTTAAAGCTCAGAATTATTTGGACCCTCAATTTAAAAGAATAAAATAAAATAAAACAACTACCCCTGGCACTTATACAGTACTAAAAAGAAAAAAGGCAAGTTACGAAGGACATTTTCAAAGTAATTGTTAACTAGGTGTCAGAGACTTTTATCGTGAAGTGTGGGTGCTGGGAATCTACTCTTAGACCCCACCTCCTGCTCTCTGACAAGGGAAAGAACTGACTAGCTAATGATTTAAAAAACTTAAAGTCAAAATTTCTTTGAGATATTCAAAGACATTTCTTTGAAATTAAGCAGAAATCGCGTTCTGCTTTTGCACGGTAACTAAATAAAAACACTATTAACGAATTAGTTAAAAAATGGAAACTTGATGGAATCTTCTCCCTACTCATTAAATATTTATGTTTTTAAACAATTCAAGTTGTTAATTTTCTCAGCTGTGAAATAAAAATTAAAAATTTTCAATTACATTTTTCTCAGCACAGAAAAGAGCTACATATGGGCTAATAGCTGGGGTTTGAGCATTGTAGCGTTAGTTCCTATTTTAGCTTAGCCCCCAGCAAGGCACACATATGAATATGGTTATGCTACATGTGTGTACAAAGAGCAAACAGTCAAGAAAAATGAATAAATAAAATGTTTGTCTATCTTCCTCTTCTAATATTTCAACATGCTATATTTTTCCAGAGACAACATCTGATAATGAAAGGAGGTGCTTATTAAAGATATAGAAACTATCCTTACAATAAAAGAGATGCTTTCTCCATTTCCAAGTGTGGAGTCTGATGCATGATCTCAAATTGATTATTTTCATTCAAAATAATTCAAAATTGATAATTTTCATTCAAAAGCTTCTTGAATTAATTGAAATAATTATAAACAGAAAAATACCATACAGCCATCCATAAGAAAAACCCAGATCATGTGAATGAGGCCATTTTCTTAGAGATTTATTCTTTTACAGGTTGATTTTTCTTTGTCAGCAAAATGTTATTAAACTGATTTTCAATCAGTATTTATATTCAGAGACTCAATAAATAAATTTTGTACAATTTTATATAATGGAATCTGTGTGAATCTGAATTCTTTTCTGCATCTTTTATTGATATATTATTGATTCATTGCATTAGAATACAGAGTTTATTTAGCTGATAGGAAAACTTCCACAATATGTTTCTGACATTTTCAGTTATATTTTCTCCAGACAACTTCAACTCCACAACACTGTGACTCCTTTTGAAGAAAGCACATAGATTCTATGTGGGCCTCTACCAATCTCTATTATATCCTGCCATGTTAAAATTCCAAATATTTTAAAATTTTTATTATAAAAATATATATAAAGGGGGCAAAGAAAATTAGTAAAATGGAAATTTGGCTTATTTGAAGTTAACTTGCAGATTATTAATACTGCAAAGAAAATTTGAGAAAGGTTCTTTGTGTGTTTGTGTCTGCGTAGGAGTGGAAGAGAATAATAAAATGATCAAAGATTGACATTTTTAACTTTCTCCACTTTAAGAAGCAGTATAGTCTATGTGCTTTTAGCTGCATATAACAAAAAGTTTCCTTTTTTCACTTGACATGAACATTTGTTTGTTTATCTTTTCTCAGGCAGCTTCTACAAACACAAACTTGCAGTGACTTAAGGTATTACCGACCCAGGGTTTGTTTACTTTCCCCCTATTCGACCACCCACTAGTTGAGTCAGAGATGTACTTTACATTTCCTTATAATCAAAGCCACATGGAGGAAATACGCTTCCTTGGGCCTCTTTAAAATCATGAAATTAAGCCCCTCTTGGACTCTATCTCCAGCAAGCAACAGATGATCTGCTTGTGAATACCTCTCCGTTATTAAGCACACTCCAGGGACTGTTGTAGCTGACCTAGAAAACTGCAGCCCCAGAAGACAGAATCACAGAGCTGAGAGCTGAAAAAGCGTCATAGAGATCAATCAAAGTCAAGTGCTACTTGCAGTGAGGAAACTGAGATTCAGAGAGATTCCAGCTTTTGCCTGTGGTTAACATAAGAACAGAAATGAGACTTAGTGTCTTGGTTTTCAGCCAGGGTCCACTCCAATTAACCACCACATTCCTACTGAATATATCACTGAACATTTAACCCAGGAAGGGATCAATTTGCTGAATTGTACAATTACATTTCTTTCCTTTCCATATCATCAGTTGAATGTCAAGTAACATCAAGTAATGTTAGACTTCAATTTAAATTCTTAACTCTTTCAAGCCATTCCTGCCTGGAGCCCAGTTACCCATCCTCCCATCCAAAAATTGCTGCTGGAATGTTGCCTCGTTCTGGCGTGAGAGCACCTTCATTCACACTGGTGTGTTTTGTCAGAGATAACATTGTTCTCCTGGGTTTCAATAGAGGTTCCTAGTCATTAATAATATATGAATTTTTGTGATGCAAATATACTTTTCAGTTATTTCTACATAATGTCTCTGAATAATTATGAGTTTTTATCATCTTTATATTATGAAAAATCATCAACAAGTAACAGCACCGAGAAATTTCTTCCTGGTTTTCCGAAATTAAAGCTGCAACACCTTAAAGTTTGGTGTTCCAAGTAAACAGTCCCAAGTTGGCCTCAGATTTTTAACCTCATATCTAGAGTAACTCCAGGCTATGTATGCAATTTTCCTCTTCCAAGAGGTCTCTGTTAAGAAATCTGCTGATAGCCTTATGGGGGTTCCCTTCTATGAGAGAATTATTTTTCTCTTGCTGCTCTTAAAATTCTCTGTCTTTGATTTTAGACAATTTTATTATAATATGTCTTAAAGATGATCGCTTTGGATTGAAATTTTGGAGTGACCTATTAGCTTTGTGAACTCGGATGTACAAATCTCTCCCCAGGTTTGGAAAGTTCCCAGCCATTATTTCTTTAAATAAGCTTCCTACCGTTTTCTCCCTCTTTTTTCCTTGGGACCCCAATGATGTGTAACTTACCTCTGTTAATTGCATCCCATAAGCCCCATAGTGTTTCTTCATTCTTTTCCTTTTTGCTCCTCTGATTGGATAATTTCAATTGCTCTGTCTTTGAGTTCACTGATTCTTTTTTCTTCCTGGTCAAGTCTGCCCTTGAAGTCCTGTATTTAATTCTGCAGTTCAGTCATTGTATTCTTCAGCTCCAACATTTCTGTTTAATTCTTTTCTGTGTTTTCTATCTCTTTGTTGAACTTCTCATTTTGTTCTTGTATTGTTTTCTTGATATCATTGAATTGTTTATTCCTGTTCTCTTGTAGGTTTCTGAACATCTTGAGAACGATTATTTTGAATTGACAGGCAATTCCTAGATTTCCATTTCTTTCAGGCCAGTTGCAGGAGATTTACTGGGTTCCTTTGGTGGAGTCATGCTTCCCTGACTCTTTGTGATCCCTACAGCCTTGCAAAGATGTCTGTGCATTTGAAGAAGAAGACTCCTCTTCCAGACTTCATGGACTGACTTCAGCAAGGGAAGACTTTCAGCAGGTGATGGCATCCTGGAGTGCACTGTGACCCCAGGTGTGGTGGTGCGGGGCACCAAGTGTGGGGAAGTAGCACGTCACTGGGACCAGGGGGCAAGATGTTTCTTTGGCTCAGGCCACTGGTGTCCACAGTGTCAACAACCATGAGGTCCTAGGTGAGTACTGCAGGGAGTCTGCAGTGGCTGCAAGGGCTGTTGGGGTCCTCAGTGACACCTCCATGTTCAGTAGCTAGGGAATAGGGCAAGCGGTGGTAGTGGTCAGAGCCAGTGGTGTGCGCACACTCAGTTATGGGGCCAGCCACAGGTGCTGGTGTAGTGGGAGGGGTTGGTTCCAGACATACACCTAGTGGTGGGGCGGAGGGTAGGAAACAAGGTGGGGGGTGAACTGCAGGCTGCCTGGAAACTACGGAGGCCCTGGATGTCAGTGTACATGACCTTGTTTGCTGGGTCTCTCCACAGGTGCATGATGGTGGAGGCTGGTGATGGGGGTTGAGCTGGGGTCTGCCAGTGCACTCCTGGGTGGGCTAGCTGCAGGTCACTGCAGTGGTGCAATCCATTGCCAGAAGACAGGGTCTGATCTGAGCCCACAAGCAGCTGCAGGGGCCCTGGCTGATGGTGTGCTCTCCTGGGGCTTGCACACTTTTCCCCAGGCATTCATGCAGCATTGGAGGCTGGTGCACAGCTGGAGAGGCTAGCCCAAGCCTGTGCGTGGCACTGGTGGTCAGTCGTGGGAGTCTAAACTGGCCTCTGCACTCCCATAGCCACAGAGGCCTAGGCTGGCCTGCTGGTGCAGTCCTGAGCTCTAGTGGGGACCGAGGGAGGGACCAGGCAGCTGGCATCAGTGAATGCAAATATCTATGGAGCGAGAGCTGGTGAAATCGGCAGGAGGTCTGTGGCAGCTGTGCAGGCTGTTGGTTTCTTCAGCGGCAAAAGTTGCCGGGGTTGACTACAGAGTAGCTTACTGGGAACCACGATCACTCCCAATGTGTGAGTGCTATTGGTAGCCCCTGCCTTTCTTCCTTGTTCCTAACTCTCTCTATATATCTGGTCTTGGCTAGTCTGGGTGGGAAAAAGCGAAGCGGGACCTTTCTGAAGTGCCTCAAAAGGCTGAGGAAGAGCTCAGTTGCTCACTCTGCTCTTCCTTTCCCAGTGAGGGGAACTCTTTCTAGTTCCCTCTTAGCTCTGAGCAATGCTGGCTTTGGGGATGATGCTGGCAAAATGAATCTCTTCCTTCTCTTTTTGTGCAGTTATTCTCAGATTTTTTGCTCTGTTGTATTGCTGAAGTTTCTTAAATGGACTCCAGAGCTCTCTCAGAGTTGCTTTTATGGTGGGTAGGTGTCTAATTATTGATCTTTGTGGGGAGATGGAGGCTGGGGTCTTCTATGCCAACATTTTGGGGACATTACCTCACACCATTATTGTTTGTTTGGATAACATTAAATTGTATTTTAACTGATATAAAATGGGTTTAAATCAGAGCCAAAAGATATTCATCTTGACAAGCAAGATGTTCCCTTGTTACTGTTATCCACGGGCGTTGTAAAAGAGGCCCCCCTACTTTGTCCAAGTCCAACACCTATCCCATTCCTTCATGTCCTCTTCCTCCAGCCTAAGGTCCAGGAAACAGAGTTTTCTGCCAATAAGCTCAAACTCCCTTGCCTGACTGTCTTTTCATCTTACTAGTCTGTCAGATCAAACCCAGTGTGGTTGTATTCAAATATCTACTTTGTCTCATGCTGCTCCTAAATGACTGAAAACTGCTGAAAAGCCACATAATAGGGAAGCCTGGGTCTACTACAAATTCACAACCCCAACCCTCAAAGACAATCCCACTACATCCCTGGCCTGTTTCCCACTCTCAGAAGCACCTTTCCAACCCTGTCCCCAAACCTCCAACCCTCCCCTTTCACTCCCTCCCTCACAGATTATCTTACCTCTAGTTTAGAGAGATAATAATAGTAATAAATTCATGCATAACGCTTACTATATTCCAGGCACTAGTCTTTAAAACTTCACATATATTAGGTAATTTAATAATTATAACAACACTACGAAACAGGTAATATTTTTATCATCGCTTTATAAATGAGAAAACTGAGGCTCAGGGAGTTTAAATGATTTGCCCATAGTCACACAACAAGTGGCAGAGTTGGATTCTCACTCAGGTAGTCAGAGTTCTAATTTGGGTCCATGTCTTTCACCACTATCCCTACTGCCTCCTCCTCACACCAAATCTACCAGCCACCTGCCTCTTAGAAGGGAGAAGCTCTCTCTCTTCTTGCCCGGGGCTGATGCTTCCCGTCACCTGTGCTGTGGGTCTCAGGCTCTTCTTCTGGGCTACCTCAGAGGATTTGTTAACTTTTCTTTTTTTGTGGAGAAGCCCATCCACACACACATTTCTTGGAAGAGGTGACTGTCCTTCTTATCTACATGTCTTCACCTCTCACTCTCTACTCAGCAGCCCCTTCAGTCTTGACCCTCCACCCATCCAGCTTTCACCAAATTTACAAATGATTTCCATGGCACTAAATCTGAAACACATTTTTTTTTTTTTCCCTTATTTCATTTGAGCTCTCACCAGTGTTCCACTCTGTTGACCACTCTCTGCTCTTTGAAACACCCTGCTCCTTTGGTTTCTGTGAAACAATTTTTTCCTATTCTCCTTCTTTCCTCCGTCTCCTGTGTAAGTTCATTCCCCTGTACCCAGCCACTGTTGGAGTGCATTATGACTTTGTCACAGGCTCTCACTTTTTTTTTTTTTTTTTTGCTTTCTACTCTTTGCCTATGCATCTCATGGTTACTTATGGATTTAATTATCCCCATAATCAGGTGATTCATAAATGTCTATCTCCATCTCAGGTCTCTTGAACTGCAGACTCACACATTACAGGGAATGTAAGCTCCATGAAGGTAGTGACTGCTTGCTGTGTCTCTGTTCTATGCTCAGTGCACAGAATAGTGTCTGGCACACATTAGTTGAGCAGTGAATATTTGTTTAATGAAAGAAAAAATAAGCTGCCCAAACTTGATCTTCTTTTAGAATTTTCTATTGGGACAAGGCATTGTCATTCATCCAATTAAACAAGCTAGCAAAAATTGCTGACATTTCCATTTCCTTCATCACCCAGAATTGGCAGTTGTATTAGTTTGCTAAGGTGGCCGTGAAAAAATGCCACTGACTGTGTGGCTTAAACAACATATTTTCTCACAGTTCTGGAAGCTAGAAGTCTAAGATCAAGGTGTCTGTAGGTTTGGTTTCTCCTGAGGCAACTCTCCTTTACTGCAGATGGCTGCCATCTTGCTGTGTCCTCACATGGTCTTCTCTCGATGTGCACGCATCCCTGGCATCTGTGTGTTAAAATTTCCTCTTCTAATAAGGATACCAGTGAGAGTGGATTAATTAGGGCCCATCCTAACAACCTCATTTTAACTTTAAATTATTTAACTCCGAATATAATCACATTCAGAGGTACTGGGGTATTAGGGCTTTAGCATATGAATTTTGAGGGGGATACAATTCAGCACATAACAATCTATCAACAACACCAAATTCATTTGATTTTTTTTCTCTAAATAAACACCTCAAATCCACACACTTATCTCCATCCTTTCCTAACACAAGCTACCATTTTCTCTGACCCAGTGTGATACGCAACATCTAAGATGGCTCCCAAGGATCTCTGCCTTCAGGTGTTCATGTGCTCATATTATAACCTACCCTGGAGTGTGGGTGGACCTAGAGACTAATGAACAGAATATGGTGAAAGTGATAGAATTTCAATTCTGAGATTAGGCCTCAAAACAACTTGGGCTTCCATCTTGCTCTCTCACTTGCTCACTTTGGTGAAAGCCAGTTGCCATATTGTGAGTTAGCCTATAGAGAGGCTTAAGTGGCAAGGACCTGAGGGACAACTCTGGACTGAGGCTCTCATCCGAGAGCCCATGAGGAACCGAATCCTGCAAACAACCACATGAATCGCTTGGAAGCAGATACTCCTCCAGTTGAGCCTTGAGATGATTGCAGCTCTGACCAACACCCTGATTGCAACCTTGTGAGAGAGCAAGAGTCAGAGAACCCAAACAAGCTGTGCCCAGATGCCTGACCCACAGAATCTGTGAGATAATAGATGTTTGCTATTTTAAGCCACCATGTTTAAGGGTCATTTGGTACACAATTCTAATAACTAACGCATCTAGTAATTGCAGCAGTCTACCACCTACATCCAGTCTGGCTTCTTTCAAATCACTTCTTCATATGGCAATTAAAGTGATCTTTCCATAACATAAATCAGCCTATTTTCCATTTAAACTCTTTAATAGCTTTCCATTTATTTCAGGCTAACTGCTCAACATGGTAAACAAAACTCTGCATAGTTTGGCTCTTCTCATGTCCCCAGACTCATGTCACACTCAGCTCTGCTCTCTGCCCAGCCATAATGAAATTCTTTCAGTCTCTTTGTACTCACTACACTGCATCCCATGCAGGCCCCCGTTAGATATGCTATTTCCTCTGCCTAACATGTTCGTCAATCTTTTTCTCACATAGTTAACACCTACTCCTCCTTCAGATCTCAGGGAAAAACCTCATTTCCTCAAAGAGGCCACCTCTCCACAGATCAAATCTCCCTTATAGCATTTTCCAGAGAACGTTTTTACATGTGATTTGTGATTAATGCCTTTCCCTTCCACTACAGTGCAAATGGCGTGAGAGCAAGGAGTCTGTCTGGTTTTCCTTACCATGCTATCTACCATGCCTGACCCAGTGTCTAGAACATAGTAGGCACAGTAAAAGTTGTTAAGCAAACAAACAAAATGTCAAATACCATTTGTTATTCCTTTTGCTTTTTTGTGGGTCCTCCAGCCAACAACTTTGCTTCTCGGAACTATGCAAGTTCAAAGTTGTATGACACTGCTATCTCCTACAACCAGACTCTTTTGCCAACTATTCACAAGACTAAGTTACGTTTTTTCCAAGGTCTATTAGGAAAAGACTACGTAAAACAACATTTCTTCATTAATGTGCCATTTAGCCCCTCTGGATTCATGGTAAAATCATAATGGACTGAAAGGATAAGACTTGGCATCTGATATGGAATTTGCCTTGCTCAAAACTTTTAGCCAAAAAATTAATGTTGTTAAGACTTCTTTATTTGAATATAGCACCTCTTATTTTTAGCAAATCTGCATTACACAGCTGGGTGACAGATGTATATGTGTCATAGCCTCATAGGAGACCAAGAGCATGTTGGCTCTGTGCTCACATAGTTTTGAGTGGAAAGATTTTCGTACATTAGATAGCGTCATGTGCTCCATGTGGATGTTATGGCAAACCAACACTGCCTATGTGTCACTTTTTTCTGTGTGTGCAAATCAATCAATGTCTTTGATCCATTTTTTTTTTTTTTTACCATTCATGTGAGCCTGAATTCGGACAGTTCTACCTCCAGCAGATTAAAATTATAGGTAAATCTTAATTCAAGACTAAAGGGAGATTCTCACCACATTCATTAACTTGATGTTAGTTAAATGAAAACTTCATTTAATTGTGTCTATTTTTCAATTCTGGCTTCTTCTCCTATATATGTTTTAATATTTAGTTATTTTCATATGCATATAAATGAGCAATGTAATTTATTTAAATAAATTAATTAGGACATTATTCTAACAATCTAATGGCATAATGTTTAATACATAATATATTCATACAGCAATAGACATTCACACACACTGATAGGGAGGTAATAGGGGATGGTGGGGATAGGGGCAAACTGGATAGTATATGCCTATTTTATTTCTTTCTCCTGCCGAATTGCTCTGAGCAAAACCTCCAGTACTATGTTGAATAAGAGTGGTGAGAGTGGACACACTTGTCTTTTTCCTGTTCTCAGAGGGATGGCTTTCAGTTTTTGCCCATTGAGTATGATGTTGGCTGTGGGTTTGTCATACATGGACTTTATTATGTTGAGGTCCTTCTATACCCATTTTATTGAGAGTTTTTATCATAAGTGGACGTTGGATCTTGTCAAATGCTAGCTCTGCATCTGTTGAGATGATCAGCATCACGTTGATTGACTTGCGGATGTTGAACCATCCCTGTGTCCCTGGTATAAATCCCACTTGATCATGGTGTATAATCTTTTTAATGTATTGCTGTATTCGGTTTGCCAAAATTTTGTTGAGGATTTTTGCATCTATCTTCATCAGTGATATTGGACTGTAGTTTTCCTTCTTTGTGTTGTCCTTGTCAGGTTTGGGGATCAGGGTGATGTTGGCTTCATAGAATGTGTTAGGAAGTGCTCCATCTTCCTCAATTTTCTGGAATAGTTTGAGAACGATAGGTATTAAATCTTCTTTGAATGTTTGGTAGAATTCTCCAGAGAAGCCGTCTGGTCCTGGACTTTTATTTTTGGGGAGGTTTTTGATTACTGTTTCTATTTCTTTACTTGTGATTGGTCTATTCAGATTCTCTATTTCTTCCTGTTTCAGTTTTGGGAGGTTGTATGAGTCTAAGAATTTATCCATTTCTTCTAGGTTGTCCAATTTGTTGGCATATAGTTTTTGATAGTATTCTCTTATGATCCTTTGTATTTCTGTGGTATCCATTGTGATTTCTCCTCTCTTATTTCTAACTTTATTTATTTGAGTCTTCTCTCTTTTTTCTTAGTGAGTCTGTCTAAGGGTTTGTCAGTTTTGTTTATTTTTTCAAAGAACCAACTCTTAGTTTCATTGATCCTTTCTACTGTCTTTTTTGTTTCAATATCATTTATTTCTGCTCTAATTTTTATTATTTCCCTCCTTCTACTGACTTTGGGCTTTGTTTGTTCTTCTTTTCCTAATTCTGTTAGGTGTCGTTTGAGATTGCTTATCTGAGATTTTTCTTGTTTATTGAGGTGAGCCTGTATTGCAATGAATTTCCCTCTTAGGACCACTTTTGCTATGTCCTAAATGAGTTGGTATGGCGTGTTTTCATTTTCATTTGTCTCCAGATAATATTTGATTTCTTCTTTAATTTCTTCAATAATCCATTGTTTGTTCAGTAGCATGTTGTTTAGTATCCATGTTTTTGCCCCTTTCCAGCTTTGTTCTTGTAGTTGATTTCTAGTAGTATACGCCTATTTTAAAGGGAAGGAGGGGCCGGCCCGGTGGCACAGCGGTTAAGTTTCCACATTCCGCTTCTCGGCGGCCCAGGGTTCACCGGTTTGGATCCCGGGTGTGGACATGGCACTGCTTGGCACGCCATGCTGTGGTAGGCATCCCACGTATAAAGTAGAGGAAGATGGGCACGATGTTAGCTCAGGGCCAGGTTTCCTCAGCAAAAAGAGGAGGACTGGCAGTAGTTAGCTCAGGGCTAATCTTCCTCAAAAAAAATAAATAAATAAATACAAAATAAAGGGAAGGAGATGCTATTTATTTTTAACTCCCTAATTGTGGGCTTGGTGTTGCTAGACCTTCTGACTTTCTCTGGAGAAGTTAGAAATCTGGATCTTATGTGAAATACCCAAATTTTAAATTATCTTTTAAAACTTTGCAAAACAGTTTAAATAAATCTGTAGGTTTTATGTGAAATAATGGTCCCTTTGAACTTTTTGGTGTAGTGACAACATTGTGTATTGGAAAACACATGGATTTGGGAGAAAGAAAGACCAGAGTTCGAATTCTGGTGCAGACAGTTTCTTGTATAGCTGGATAATTCTTTTAGCCCTTTTGAAACTTTACGTCCTAATTTTGGAAGTGAAAACATTATGGTGCTTTTTTAATATCTTTAATATAAGTAATTATTAATAATTAATAATAATTAATAATCATCAATAAATAGCAGTTTTTATTACCATGACTCACTGTAACTAAACTAAACTTTCTTCCCATTTCCAGACTCCAATATTTAATTATTTTCATCCAAGCTTCTTCTTCCAATAATCCTAAAACAAGGTGAACATATAATCACAATTACTCACTTTATCCTGTGCATCTGCTCAAACATACTCCATACTTTGACAATGGCAAAATAAGTTTTAAGTCGAAAACTAAAACAGATTCTCTACACAATACATCTGGAAGATGATATCCTGGAAGGAGCATCTTCAAGTACTTCAGTTATTTTTACAGGGAGAACGGTGACCAAATGTACTTTATCATCACTAAGGAATGATCAAGAGGAATGAGCAAGCTGTGGCTCTAAGGAAGAAGGTAGATATGCTTGTATGAGGAAGACAGCCCTATGAACTGTTAAATACCAGCTGGAATTATTGGTACCATTGAAATGGACTCTTCCAAGCATCCCAAAATCGAAATCAAAACTTCCACAGGAAACCAGGTTGGCTGTCTCATCCTCAAATTCAGCTAGGATATTCCACTAGGATCAGTTAGTGAGATGAATCTTCGTGTAAACTAGATTCACCAAGACTCTAGTGGTTTTTTGTTTTTTTTTGGGGGGGGAAGATTAACCCTGAGCTAACATCTGCCACCAATCTTCCTCTTTTTGTTGAGGAAGACTGGCCCTGAACTAACATCCGTGCCCATCTTCTTTTACTTTATATGTGGGACGCCTGCCACAGAATGGCTTCACAAGCAGTGTGTTTGTCCACTCCAAGGACCCAAAGCAGTGATCCCCAGGCCACTGAAGTGGAACATGAGAACTTAACCACTGCACCACTGGGCTAGCCCCATGACTCTAGTGTTTCATTCAAATTTCAACCAGCTCTTGAGAAGTTATAAAATAGTTGCAATTCGAACACAGATATTAGACAGAAGAACCTAAATTTACATGTAGAAATGCTTATTGGGAACAAGATACAAATTATCAGTTTGGCTAATATATTGATTGGCCAGGCCTATGCAGTAGTGCTTAAGTGCCAGGTCAAATAAGTCCAAAATGCCGTTCTCCCAGATGTTTGGTGTCAAGGAGACAAAACACGTGGATGACTGGCTAAACTGGTTAATGTTTGGCGTTGTACAGACATATCCTCAAGTAGTCACGTTCTCTGTAAAATGTAAATAGCAAACTCAACTAGCCTAATCAAGAATCCTTGAACTAGAGTCAATTTTGGAGACTTTCTAGTTTAATCTCTTTATTTTATAGGTGAGGAAACGGAGATCTAGAAAAATTAAATGCCTTGCCAACACCAAATGATTTAGAATCTCTCTCTCTTATTTTAGTATTCTTTCTGCCTCAGTGTTGCTGATCATACTGATAGGACAGAGGATTAATGAAGAGAAATGGACCTCCCCTAAAGAAACTGATTAAAGAATCTGAGTGGAAAGAATGAGATAAACATGAAGAGAATAGAGAAGATCACAATGAATGAGTTGAAGGAGTTGATGAAAGAAGATAGAAAATACAAAAGTAGTATATAGAGTAGGGGAAATAGTAGAGTAGTTGAGCTTAATCATTGTGTTCAAGAGTTTCTACATCATGATTTGAATGCATCCTCTCAGTCAAAACATGGAACTACAAACAGGCCAATAGAGGCACTGAAATCTCAATAGGGGAATTTTTAAACTCATATAGTTTTAAAAAATGCAATATTTCCTTAAGGTCACGTAGAAACAACCCAAAATGTATTTGCTGTGTTAAATTGTAGACAGGATCAACTCAGTAAAAAACTTTTTTATTCATCAAGATGTTTTTCCTACTTGCTGCCAAGCAACCTACTTGACACAGTTTCAGATCAAAGTGAACAGTGTAATGCAATCAGAGTCTCACAACCAGTGATTTAAAAAGCAAGCTTTTAGTGAGAATGTCTCTGTTGGAATCCTAGTTCTGTACCTTTGGGAAATGACTGAACCATTCTCTGCTTTGGTTTATTCATCTGAAGAATGGAAATAATAAGAGTACCCTCAACAGACTTTTGTGACAACTAAATGAAATATGTCATGGAAATAAATTTGAACCATACGTAGCACACAGTAATGTTAGCTATTTGTTATTTTCATTATTATTCATTTTTTATGTAAGGATAAAGAACCAATAAATGTAATGTAACAGTAGATTAAAATTTAAAGACATGCAATCCATATCTCCAAATCAATATACTGAGGACATAATTTACACACAATATCACTCAGATATACAAAAAAAGCTTTAGCATCTTTATTTGGCCTATGATGGATATGGTCTTCCTCATGTGTCTACATACCCGTTGGTGGACAAGAGGCAAATAAACAAAACTGACTATCTAATTTTTAGTCCCATCGGCAAACTCAATCCCTTTAGTTATTTTAAACCATTTCCTTCATACCCCCAATGCCAACCCTACTCTTTTTTAAGACAGAATTTTGGTGTTGGGGCAGGAGACTTATGGAAACTTTTGGCATTGATGCGGGGTGCCGGGGGAGGGGGAGTCTTCAGATCTGAGCTGTGTCCTCTGGATCTTCCAAATGGCTGTGGCCTGCCTGACATTTACCTGACCAAGACAATGTCTGGCGTGAATTGTGTCTTGGTCTCTCTTGCCTTAGCCAGAGGCACAAAGTTCTCCCTGGATGATTCAGCGTTACTGCAGAACTTGTTAAGTTTGGCTGTGACATCCGTTTGACTTTGGCTCGGGTGATCCCCCAGGACCTCTGTCTCCTCCTTGCTGGAGGCCTCTTGTTGTAATTGCCCTTCTCCACAGTCATCTACTTCTTGCTCTCATCCACTCCATTCAGGAAGGGGAAATATCAGGGACTTTCTGTCTGACTGTACAAATCACCAACAAGTTTATTTTGATCTGACATGAGCTGCACAGGAAGCAATTTTACTCCAGAGTCCTTTGCATGGAACACAGCAAAAGCATTCTATCCTTCATTTCTTCTAATTTATCTTAATATTCCTAAACATCCATCAATCCTGGGGTCAACTTGAGAGAGGGAAAGACCAAATGTGACCTTTGCATCTGCTCTCTCTTTTCCTGTCTCCGTTCTCTCCCCACAATTCCCTAGGGCAGGTAAGAAATGGATTTCTCCCATTTCTCTTCCTGTCAGAAACTTCCTTATGCACGACTCTATGATTTAATCAACAAGTTTACTCTCGATATTCCAAGGGAAGGTATGAAAAGGAGGGGGCATAGATGGAGAAGAAATTTAGAAAATCCTTTCTCTGTCAACAATGTTTTGCTGCAAAATTCCTACTTCAAATGTAAGAAGCAACATATTAACACTTTTACATTCTTGCTTTAAAAATCTTAAATATTTCAAGGGATAAGATTAAGTACACAAAAATACAGGAGAGAAAAGAACACTAATATTTTCAAAATTATCATTCCTCGCATTGAAAGGCTTACGTGCAGCTGCCTGCATTTAGGGACATTTCCTTTTCCAAGATGAATTCTATTTTTTTGTATCTTTGAAAAGAAAATGTGTACACATAGTGATACTAATCTTGAGACCAGATACACTAAGGATATAATTTTAAAAGATCCCAGAAACAGACTAATACAAATTATATATAATTGTTTATCATATAGTTTTTTAAATGGCCTGAAAACCAAGTGGAGAAAGTAAGACTCATTTAATCAACAGTTAGTGAAAAAACTGGCTTGCAGAGTCTTCCACATGTAGTTATGCTTAATGAATGAATGCTAGTTGAATGAAGGATGAAGCACCAATTTTTTTTTCTTGTTATATAATGTTTCTTTACATGATTAAATGCTTTATGAGAGATTTGTCAAATTCATGATTGGAGATACCTTAGTAAATGATTTATTGTGCATTTAATTTTTTCAATGAAAGCTACATTTTAGATTATGATTTTACTTAAGATCAATACACATTAATATGAGAGTCACCTACCAGCCTCAAGCACTCCATTTTTATATAGAAACTCAAGAGTACAAGCTAATCCATGCAGCAGATTGAATGGAGGCTGGACATGAGCCTCTCTATACAATTTCAATGTAATATGAAAAATGCTAAAATTAAGATGAGTTGACCAAAAAAGAAAAAAGCAACAAAGTATAGGAAGACAAAGGAGTTAGTAAGAAAGTACCCAAGTTTGAGTGATTTTGATTCAACCTTACTGTTGATTTACAAATTATTTTGAGCTCTAGAGCATAGAAAACATATTCACAAATATAATTACTTTAGACTCTTTATTACTCAGACTTATACAATGAATACATGCAAGAAATAAATATAGATTTAAGACACTACACTACCTTCAGAGTTGGATTTTATAAAACTTAATATAGAAATAGAAGCCTGTAGTTGACATTTTAGAAAAATCTACAATTTCTTAGACTAATGCCTTATATTCAGTTTCACCAGTGGTTCATTGTGGCCTATCATTGCGTAAATATGTTGTGAAGATTTTTGGTAAAGATATAATTCACTGAAGCTTAGAAAGAAGGATGTTTTGTTGTTTGCGCTCAAGTTTTTGTTTGTTATTCTTGATTATATGTTTGACCCAGTGTTTACCTTAGAATAAATTGGTTTTGCAGTATGGAATCAAATGTATTATTTTCCAAATAGGCTTGATTGATATTAAAATGATTGGCAAATACTCTGCATTAAGAGGAATGCACATACATGATCATAGTTTTTTTAAATTTTATCTTATTTTGTCTTATCACAGCCCTTTTATTTCAAACATCTTTCATATGAAATGTAAATCTGTTTGCTCTTTGTGAACAATCACCTAAAGTTATCTCTCAATGCTTTTCTCTCCAAAGGCTTTTTCTCAGCCTTACTTTCACCACACCCATGTCTGGTCTCAACCAAAAGGAATTCACATTTTTCAACAAAGGGATTGGGAGTGGGAGCATTCTGTCAATTGGAACATATCTTTAGGGAAGTCCTGATTTGGGGTAGTGTTTTTCACTGACAAGCATAGTGCAAGTTGATAGAGTATTATGCATCATTGAAGTGGCTCTCAATATGTAGTTTATGGATGTAAAACAGTACTGGAAAAGATTTGTTTAGTTTATGGCTCTTTTATTGTTTGAAAAGCACAACCGTAGAAGGAGGAAAGCAATATTGCATAATCCAAGCATTTTTCTCTTTAAGAGCGATAATTATAAATTTAAAGGTTTGCGCAATTTGGCTTTAACCTATGTTACTTTGGTTGTCTATATTCCATAAACAACTTCTTTTCTTTCGCTTCAGAATATGGATAAATGTGGAAGAAGGAAGACTAAAGGAATGAATGTTTCATAATATAAGTCAATAGTTTAAAAAAAATAATTCTATTTATTACATAGTCAGGATAGCCACCCTTGATCTTTATCAGCATTATGACAATAAATAATGTCTAATAATTAGTATAGCTAATGACTCTAAATTGCAATTGAATAGTAACATAATTCAGTTTTCTTCCCTGTGAACTCTGTATACAACAAACCATTATCTGTGGCTTGAGCAAAGTCCTTGACCACATTTTGCCTCAATCTGTTCATCTGTAAAATGGGGATAACAATTGTACCTGACTCAGCGTTTTGTTTTGTTTTGGTAAGCCTTAAACATAAAGAACTAGAATAGTACCTGGAACATACTGTTACTTAAATGTTACACTATTATTATTATTATTATTATTAATAGTAGTAGTAGTCACTAGTTCTAATGAACATTGATTCCTTGGACACTGTTATTTTCACTTTGATTTACTAATGATCTAACAATTAAGTTGAGCTCCCTATACTTGGGATACACACCGTAGTGAGGATACAAGTGGGCACCTCAGTTCCTTGTTTGATCTTTTGTTGTTCATAGAGGAATATCTGATGTTTATTAGTCAATTTTAGACAATGAGACGTGAGGAATCTTCTACATAAGAGGATTTCAGTCTATGGGCTTGAGCATTTTATATGAATGCTATAGAAAGAGTTGTGTGGTACCTAAGATTTTATCCTTTTGGCGTATAAGGAATTTCTTGCTCAAGTAAAGTTGCATACTTCCATGATCTATTTATAATTGCATCGTTGAGCCTGACCATCTTCTTCCACAGTAACCAAGAGAGGTGACTCAATCTCTACTTTATTGAATACTTCTTGGCACAGGTAAGTCACTTGTATACGTCCTGAACAGATGCAATGAGACTGCAAAAGACTGGATAAGTTGACTCACGATTCTGAGGGCCTCCTTTGCCTATGGCCACATTCCTATTTATAGCTTGCCATGATATATTAAGGTAAGGATTATGCTGGAATTATGAGAACCTATTTTGGAGACAGAAGTACCTGAGATGAGGAAAATCTGAGGCTTGGGTACTTTGTTGCTTGTTTGTGGTTTTGGAAATTTAGGGCCCATTTATAGGAGCCAAAGCTTGGAAAATGCTCAGTATAGACTCAAAAACTTTTTTGTAACTTGCTTTTCTACTTCCAACTTTTACTAGGAGTCTTACTTCCAGTTAAGATGTTGGAAGCTGCAAGACCATTACTCTCACCCTTTCAACCAAAATGTTGGAAAAACTACATAATCATAGATTTTTTTAAAAAACTATCAAGGAGCAGAGAACCCAAAGCAACCTAAATGACCTAAAATCCAGAAAGTAACAAGCCCCTCATAAGAAAGAAGAGAGATCCATTAAAACTGACACAGAGGGAGAAAGAGGAGCCATCCACAGATGGGAATAAGGGGATACCAGCCTGACTTGACATTTCTAATGGCTGTATGTGGGCTGGCACGACAGGTTAAATTCCACCAGAGCCTGAGACATGGAACAAAACTGCACTACTGCCAGCTCTGTCCCTCTGATCTTTACTGAGTGCTGAAAATAGGGATGGAAAAAGAAAGTTGAGGGAAACTCCCAGAAATGACAGTCTTTCAGCTAAGGAACATTGGAGGAGGGATGGCATCGCTGAGAGAACCACCCTTTCTCCCTGGCACTCTAAGCTTAACTCAGAAGTCTTGTGGTGGAGTGAAAGAACAGAGTGAACTCCTCCAAGACAGTCTCTGTCTTCACATGGTGTAGAGAGCTCTCAGCTGATTTCCAAAGACCAAGGGCAGGGCGGAAGAGAGAAAAGAGATTTCTCCAGGCCGAGGGCAGAACTGGAGAGCAAAGAGAATTTCTCGGCACCAGAAAAATTTGGCTGTAGGCTGTAAAGCAAGGAGAGATCTCTCACAGTTTAGAAAACAAGCTGTCCAGACATGATGAACAAGCAGTTTTGGAAGCTCATCGTGCTTACACTGAAGACCCTGGTGAAGACACAGCCTCTATAGTGCCATCAAAACAATTGAATCCAGTAGTGAACTGAATTAAACTAAAGCTTTAACAAACTCAGACCCAGCTCAACAAATAGCATATTGACTCAACTTTCACTCCAGAGGGAGGCCTGGCAAGAAGGGGCATGCTCCTTTATGGAGATAACGATACTTTGCTTTAGTCTCTACTGTATTTTTAACAGTTTTATTGAGATTTAATTCATATATTGTGCAAATCACCCATTAAAAGCATACAGTGGTTTGAGATAATCACTGATATGTACAACCTTCACCACAGTCTATTTCAGAACATTTTCATCACCTTGAAAAGAAACTCGATACTGTAGCTATTACCTCTGCCCCCCATATGCCCTCCCAGCACTAGGCAACCACTAATCTACTTTCTGTCTCTGTTATAGATATTTCATATGAATGGAACCATACAGTATGTCTTTTGTGACTGTCTTCTTCTACTTAGCATGTTTTCAAGGTTCATCCCTACTGTAGCATGCATTGGTACTTCATTCCTTTTTATGGAACAATGATTCTCCATTGTATTGATATACCACATTTTTTTTAATCCATTTATCAGCTGATGAACATTTGAATTGTTTGGCTATTGTGAATAATGCCATTATTATGAACATTCATGTCTTTGTTTGGATATATTTTCATTACTCTTAGTTATATATCTACTAGAGGAATTTCTGTGTCACATGGTAACTCTATGTTTAATAGTTTAAGGAACTGCCAAATTATTTTTCAAAGTGTCTGTACCATTGTACAATTCTACTAGCAGTGTATAAGAGTATAATTTCTCGACATCCTTGCCAACACTTACTGTTATCTGACTTTTTGATTCTAGCCATACTCATGGATATGAAGAGATATCTATTGTGATTTTGATTTGCCTTTCCATGCAATAATCAAACATCTTTTCATACATTTATTGGTCATTTATCTTTCTTGGAGAAATATCTATTGAATTCTTTTGCCCATTTTTAAAATCAAGTTATTAATCTTTTTATTACTGAGTTGTAAGATTATTTATATATTTTGCTACAAGTTCCTTATCAAATATATGATTTTAAAATATTTTCTCCCAATCTATGGATTGTCTTTTTACTTTCTGGTTAATGTCCTTTGAAGCACAAAAATTTTTAATTTTGATCAAGTTCAATTTATCTATTTTTTCTTTTATTGCTTTTACTTTTGATGTCATTTTTAAAGAAATCTTTGCCAAATACAAGATCATGAAGATTTATCCTTCTGTTCTTTTCTAAGAGTTTAACAGTTTTAGCTCTTACATTTAGGCCTTTGATTCATTTTGAGTTAATTTTTATATGGTATGAGATAAGGGTCAAACTTCATTCTTTTGAATATGGGTATCCAGTTGTCTTGGCTCTGACTGTTGATTATTTCTTTCCTCATTAGTTGGTCTTGGCAACGTCATCAAAATTACTTGGCCATAGACATATGGGTTTATTTCTGGACTCTCAATTCTGTTCCATTGATCTATATGTCTATCCTTGTACTAGTACCACAGTCTTGATTAGTGTTGTTTTGTAGTGTGTTTTGCAACCAGAAAGTGTGAGTTTTCCTACTTTGTCCTTCTTTTTCAAGATAGATTTGACTATTCTAGGTCCCTTGTAATTCTATATAAATTTTAGAATTAGCTTGTCAATTTTTACAAAAAATTAATCTGGGAATCTCATAGCGATTGCACTGAATCTGTAGATCAGTTTGGGGAGTCTTGCCACCCTGACAAGGTTGTCTTCCAATCCATGAACAAGAAATGTTTTTTCTAGTAACTTAGGTCTTCCTTAAGGTTTTTCAGCAATGCAATATTCAGAGTATATGCTTTGCACTTCTTTTAGAAAGTTTGTTCCTAAGTTTTTTCTTGTTTTTGGTGCTATTGTAAATGGAATTATTTTATTAACTTCATTTTCAGATTGCACATTGCAAGTATATACAAATGCAGTTAATTTTTGTATATTTATCTTGTATCCTCTAACCTTGCTGAACTGGTTTATTAGTTCTAATTGCTTTTTAGCTGATTCCTTAGGGTATTTTATATATAAGATCATGTCATCTGCAAATAAAGACAGTTTTACTTTTTCCTTTCCAATGTGATGCATTTTATTTCTTTCTCTTGCCTATTTCCTCTGGCTGGAATCCCTAGTAGAGTGTTTAATAGGATTGGTAAGAATGGAAATCCTTGTCTTGTTCCTGATCTTACGGTGAAAGTAGTTAGTCTTTCAACATTAGGTGTGATGTTATCTGTGGGTTTTTTGTAGATGCCTTTTATCAGGTTGAAGAAGTCCCACTTCTGTTCTTAAGTTGTTGAGTGGTTTTATCATAAAAGGGTATTCCGTTTTATCAAATACTTTTTCTGTGTCTATTGAAATGGTCATGTGATTTTTATTTTTTATGCTACAAATATAATGTATTATGTTATTTGATTTTTGACTGTTAAACTAATCTTGCATCCCTGGGATAAATTCCTTTTCATCATGATGTATAATTCTTTTTATATATTGATGGATTCAGTTTGATAGTATTTTGTTAAAGATCTTTTTTCATCAATATTAATAAGAGATATTGTTCAGCAGTTTCTTTTGACATGTGATGTCTTTGTCTGGTTGTGGTGTCAGGGTAATACTGGCCTTATTAAGTGAGTTGGGAAGTGTTCCCTCCTCTTCTATTTTCTAGTTTATTCTTAAATGAAATGTCTAGTACACAATACAAAAATATCACAAGACACATGAAAATGGAGGAAAATATGACCAATAATCAAGAAAGAAAAGAGTTAAGCAAGAAAATAATTAAGAAATGTAACAAACATTGCCCAGATGTTAGAATTATCAGTCAGTGACTTTAAGATAACAAGGAACTTATAAATAAAGATTAGGGAGACCATTTTTAGGGATTGGAAGAGAGATTTTGTGGTATTTGTCATGAATCTTAGGAAGATTATTTTTTATTTTTTGGAAAGTCACTTTATATATTTTCTGTATAATATGTTAGTCCAAAGCTTATATTAGATTGTCTGACATTTTTTTAAGTCAAATTTTAGGTCTCTAAAACTTCATTACCTTACCTAACTCTCCTGCTGAAGTTTTTGTCAGAATGAGTTTGTTAAAACTTTAAGCACAGATGCAGTTAAATTCTGAGAATTATGCTCCGAAGTATCCTTGGAAATCAAATGGAACCAATTTAACCAAGACTAGATCTCTCACTATACTTCAATGTTGCCTGGCCAAGTACTAATTACTCTTGTTAACATAAGTTAGGGAAAAAAGCTTTTAGTAGGTGTATAGAGGAACTCTATTGAACTCATAGTTAGGAAAGGTAGCTGCCCCCAAATCAGTGTTATTACCCATCTCTGTTATAATAACAAAATGAAGAAATGAAGTAGTAATTGGCAATACATTTTCCTGGAACCAGGTAACCTTATGCACACAGGAAAAGTCACTGAAAGTCATGTATTTGGTGCCAGATCATTTTTATCTTCAATATATGGTACAAGCTTAGCCTGTTTAGTACAGTTTGGAGCCATATGAAGAGCAAATAAATCAATTAATGTGGGATTAGGACGATCAGAACAGGTAAGAAAAAGAGCATCCAGGGCTAGATGTTGGGCTATATAATATGGAGAATAAACAGGTATAGAAGGACCTCCATCCCAGGGAAGGAAAGTGGGGAAACAAAGATGATGCCTGCAATAAAGAGTCCGAATACTAAACTAGCAAATCTGGACAACATGAGATCAGAATCCAGAAAAGGTATTTTCTTTCCTAGAAAAATAGCAAAAGTAGAGCAAGTGGAACTTGTTTATGATCCAGCACCAAGAGTATGCCTACTTGTATTCTTTCTGCGCTGGGTCAGGATGGTAGCTGACTGAATGAGCTTGGACCAAACAGTGAGGACAAAAGTGGCTAGATCACTACTGGTGAATGAAGGGACAATAGTAGGAGACAGTATCATTAGTTTTACATGTATTTGGAGGCTCCAACATCTTACAAAGTCTTTTCAGGGATCATCTACCTCTAGTGGACTTTGGAAAAGCATCTTATACAATAGTCACTCTAATTCAGCTCCATGCTATACCTCCCAGTCTATGTCTCTCTGTGCCCCACCTTCAGCTTCTCCTTTCTTTGCTGATACAACCAGGATGTCCCCTAAACCATCAACTCAAAGGTGCTTGTTAAATTTAGCGATGCTTTGGGCGTAAATGAAAGGACTGTGTTGCAAAACAATCTAGGAGTTCCCTGAAACTTGAATGGCTCTGAGTACTTAGACTAAGCAGTTTACTTCCTGTGACCTCATTGACTTCATCGGGAAATGAGGCTAGATTCAGTGTGCCAAAGTTTCCTTCTATCACTAAAATTCCATGTGAATGTTTACTATATATTCACCTCCCTTTAGCAAGTGCAAGGAAATTACAATTGAAATTCCTAACGTGTTCCCAGGCTTGAGAGACACAACTTTTAAAAGAATTATACCTGCAGAAGCAAGATTTTTTAAAAATGCTAACTTCATCCTGACGTTTGTAAACTTAGTCTGAGTAATCAAGGAGTTGACAGGTTTAAAGAGAAAAATATCAGACAACTAAACTATGCATTAAATATTTCTCCATCATCCAAAGTCACAGCCTATAAATCAGAGTTCTCTGACTATGAGAAAAATATTGACCCCATAAAAATGCCACAAATATTTCATTTCATTTAGAAGTACAGAAAAAGCAATGCTCAAACTTATGAAATATTTAGTAACTGACTGAAAGCCCATATAATTTTTTCCCCCATACATCTTCATATGGCCCATTAACTCAAAGAGAGAATTGTGCTCTCAATTAAAACAAAAAAGCATAACAAAATTTCTGTTAAATGCGAGGTCTACTAAGTCTGTTCCTTTTTCGTAGAATCTTTTTCACTACTTCCAGACATGCATTTTTCTATTTTCTTTTCTTTTTTTTTTTAAAGGTTGACCCTGAGCTAACATCTGTTGCGAATCTTTCTCATTTTTTTTTACTTCTTCCCAAAGGCACCCAGTACATAGCTGTGTGTTCTAGTTGTAGGTCCTTCTACCTCTGCTATGTGGGATGCTGCCCCAGCACGGCTTGATGAGTCGTGTTAAGTCTGCGCCCAGGATCCGAACCAGCGAAACCCTGGGCTGCCAAAGCAGAGCACACAAACTTAACCACTCAGCCACTGGGCCAGCCCACATTTTTCCATTTTCTATCCTCAAATGCCTACAGTGGTCAGAAAGGCAACACAGATGAGTTCAGCAGGCTCGGTGCAGACTGTAGTGAAACAGTAGACACACACCCTGATAAAGATGGTAGAGACTACTCACCTCCAACCAGTTGTCATGTAGTAGAAATTGGCTAATTGTTCACAAGTCATTTTCTTTTCCTCCTGAGCACACAGCTAAAACATATTTCCCAGCCTTCATTGCCAAGGGAGGCATGTGATTGACTTCTGGCTCATGAAACATGAGTGAGATTGACAAACACCATATCTAGGCCTGGACCATAAAACATACCCATGCATAATTCTCTATTCTCTTTCTTCTTTCTCCTGCTGAATAGAAAGATCTCCAAAGACCTAGAAGAGGATGTAATCACAAAATAAAATGAGCTTGTGTCTTTGATATATCGTTTGGTAGAGGGCCATCCCGAAAAGGTGCCAGATCAGGAGAACTTTGTTGAACCATTGCTTTGGGAAGAAGTAAATATTTATTGTTGTAAGCTACTGAAAATTTGCCGTAGTTTATTACAGAATTCAGGCTAGCATGATTAATTTATATTCTCATGCTGAAAACAAGCTCAGAGTTTCCATCTCAGCGTTTTAAGACAAACCAGAAATCTGAAGTATAATGTAAAGTCTCCCAGTTATTAAATATTGACAAATAATTCAAACATTTTAAAAACACTTACTCGGCCTAAACAAACATATTGTAAACTAGATCTGATCTTCAAGCTGCATGTTTAGGCCTGTTTTAGTCATGCAGGATCACTCACCATTTCCTGAACATTTCCTATGAGTTCCTGACTCATACATACATTCATATTGTTTCCTCAGTCTGGAATGTCTTTCCTCATTTTTTTCTTCAGGGAAGACATCCCTGATCCTTCAGTCAGCATGAATAGTTAAGGCTTTACTTGGTATATAAATTAAAGAGCGTCATATAGATAATAAACATGAAATAACTGAAGATCAAGTTCTCAGCAAAAAAACAAAAAAACACATCTTGGGGAATGTGTGAACAGTAGAGACAGAGAGGGAGGTTGATAACAGAAGTGACGAAATAATTGCAGAGTAAATAAAATTTGAAAATAAGGTCTAGCCTTCCGGATTAAAATCAGTCCCTCTCTCTCCATATTTTTTTCACTTAAATTAAAGTCAGACAGATATATTAAACCTTTTACTTTAAGACCATTTTTCAGGGGTAATCCATTATTCAAAGATATTTCACAGTCCGGATTTATCATCATTTTGCAGAGAAAGTGGTAGAACAGTTTTGCATTAGAGGAAGGTAACAGCTTCCAGAGTTCTTATATATGATGGATTTGTGCCAAAGAAATTAGGGAGAGAAAATTTAAAGCAATAGAAGTTTAGGTAATTCAACTGTGGTTAATAAAGAAGATATATCAGCACTCATTCATGATAAAAATTCTCAGAAAACTAGGAATAGATGGGAACTTTCTCAACTTGATAAAGAATATTTACAAAAAACCTACAGCTAACAACATACTTAATGGTGAGAACCTCAAAGCTTTCTCACCAAGATCACATACAAAACAAGGATGTCCCCTCTCACCACTCCTTTTCAACACAATACTGGGAGTCCTTGTTAATGCAATAAGGCAAGAAAATAAAACAAAAGGTATATAGATTAGGAAGGAAGAAATAAAACTGTCTTTCTTCACAGATGACATGATTGTCTATGCAGAAAATCTGAAAGCATCACCAAAAATCTCCTAAAACTAATTTATGGCAAGCTTACAGGATACAAGGTTAATATGCAAAAATCAATTGCTTTCTTAGATACCAACAATGAAAGAGTGGAATTTGAAATTAAAGACACAATACCATTTACCTTAGCACCCCCAAAATGAAATAGGTATAAATCTAACAAAATATGTACAAGACCTTTATGAAGAAAACTACACAACTCTGATGAACAAAATCAAAGAACTAAATAAATGGAGAGAGATTCTGTGTTCATGGATAGAAACAATTGATGTTATCAAGATGTCAGTTATTCTCAACTTTATCCATAGATTCAATGCAATCCCAATCAAATGTCCAGCAAGTTATTCTAAAGTTTATGCAGAGAGGCAAAAACCTAGAATAGCCAACACGATATTGAAGAAGGATAAAATTGGAGAACTGAGGCTACCCAAGACTTACTGTAAAGCTACAGTAAACAAGACAGTGTAGTATTGGTGAAAGAATAGACAAATAGATCAATGGAACAGAATAAAGAGCCCAGAAATAGACCTCCATAAATATAGTCAAAAGATCTTTGACAAAGAAGCAAAGGCTTTACAATGGAGCAAAGATTCTCTTTTCAACAAATGGTGCTGGAACAGTTGAACATCTGCATGCAAAAAAAATGAATCTAGACACAAACATTATATCCTTCACAAAAATTAACTCAAAATGAATCACAGACCAGCATTTAAAACACAAAACTATAAAACTTTTAGAAGATAGCATAGCAGAAAACCTAAATGACCTGGGTATGTTGATGACTATTTAGATACAACACCAAAGGCAGGATCTATGAAAGAAATAGTTGATAAGCTAGACTTCATTAAAATTAAAAACTTCCTATCTGTGAAAGACAATGCCAAGAGAAGGAGAAGTCAAGCCACAGACTTAGAAAAGTATTTACAAAAGACACATCTGAACAAGGGTTGTTATCCAGAATACACAAAAAACTCTTAAATCTCAACAGTAAGAAAACAAACAACCTGATTTAAAAAAAAATGAGCCAAAGACTTTATCAAACACCTCACCAAAGAAGATATGCCGATCGCAAAGGAGCATGTGAAAAGATGCTTCACATCCTATGTCATCAAGGAAAAGTAAATTAAAACAACGAGATACCGCTGCACACCCGTTAGAATGGCCAAAATCTGGAACACTTGACGACACTAAATGTTGGCAGGGATGTGGAGCAACAAAAACTCTCATTCCTGATGGGAATGCTAAATGATACAGCCATTCTGGAAGACAGTCTGGCAGTTTCTTACAAAACTAAACATACTCCTAGCATTTGATCCAACCCTCATGCTCCTTAGTATTTAACCAAACAAGCTGAAAACTTCTGTCAACACAAAAACTGTACACAGAGGTTTATAGCAGCTTTATTCATAATTGTCAAAATTTGGAAGCAACCAAAATGTCCTTCAGTAAGTGAATGGATGAATAAACTGTGGTACATCCAGAAAGTGGAATATTATTCACTGCTAAAAAGAAATGAGCTATGAAACCATGAAAAGACATGTAGGAACCTTAAATGCATATTACTAAGTGAAAGAAAGCAATATGAAAAGGCTACATACTGTATGATTCCAACTATATGGCATTCTGGAGAAGGCAGAGCTATGGAGATAGTAAAAAGATCAGTGTTTGCCAGGGGTCAGGGTAGGGAAAGGGATAAGTAGATGGAGCACAGAGGATTTTCGGGGCAGTGAAAATACTCTGTATGATACTATAATGATAGAAACATGTCATTACACATTTGTCAAAACCCATAGAATGTACAACACCAAAAATGAACCCTAAGGTAAACAACAGGCTTTGGATGATTACAACGTATCACTGCAGGTTTATCAATTGTGACAAGTGTACCCCTGTGGTGGGGAATGTTGATGAGGAGGCCATGTGTGTATGGGGACAGGGAATATAAGGAAAATCTCTGTATCTTCCTCTCAATGTTGCTGTGAACCTAAAACTGCTCTACAAAAATAAGGCCTTTTTTAAAAAGCAGGTACATTTTGCACAGTAAAGACTAAGTTTTGAGCAATTTAGCCTATCAAGATAGTTAATATGTTAGCCTCAACCCGAGGATTCCGCAAGTATGTGTGCAAACCAACATGAAATGCAGAAGTAGGGCAGAAGGTGACAAACAGTGAAGGTGACAAAAAAGAAAGGAAGCAGATAGAACAAGATAATCATGAATATCTTTGTTTTTTTTTGATTAAGGGTTTTTACCAATGCTGTACTGAAAGAGGATTGGTGGTTCAAGATAGAGCCACACTCTCATTCTTATTTGTTTTACGTAAATATAAACCATTTACTCACACAAGTGATTGCTTGCAAAAATAGTCACCAACAGTTGCTCCCATTCCTAAATGTGATTTCTTTCTTCAAGATGGGAAATCTGTGCCAGCCCTGGTTCCCTAGTAGTTAAGTTCAGCATGCTCCACTTCGGTGGCCAGGATTCGGTTCCTGGTGCAGACTGACACCACTTGTCTGTTAGTGGTCATGCTGTGGCAGCGGCTCACATACAAAAAGAAAAAAGGAGGAAGATTGGCAATGGATGTTAGCTCAGAGTGAATCTTCCCCAGCAAAAAAAAAAAAAAAAAAAGATGTGAAACCTGTATCCCTTCCTTGAATCTCCATAGCTTTACGACTTGTGTTGATCAATACAATGCAGTGGAAGTAACCCTTTGTCAGTCCTAGGCCTAGGACTTAGTAGACGTAGCAGCTCCTACTTTCACTCATCTGGAAGTCCCGGAAGTTTCCCAGCTACATGAAAAGAAGCCCAGGCTATTCATATGGAGGAAAATCGAAGAGCTAGACAGACATATGAATGATCCGAGACACCACCACTGGAATAGAAACGCCCAGCCATCCCAGCCAGGCCCCAGCCATTCTAGCCACTCCAGCTGAGGCACTAGACACATGAATGAGGCCATCTTAGAACTTTCAGCCCCAGCCAATTTCCCCTCCACCACCATACCACCACATGGAGCCCAGAACAGCCATACTCACTGAACTGTGACCAATTTCTATTATCATAAACCGATGAATAGTCATTGCTCTAAAACATTAAGTTTGGGAGTAATTTGTAATGCATCAATAGATAGCTGTTACAAAGGGATTTGTAAAATCAGTATTTAGTCTTAGCAAAAAGAAAACAAAATAATTGAAATTTTAAAATCTTGCTATGTTCTAGGAGGAGTATTTTAGAAATATGCATCTTGATGAGACAACTAGAAATTTCCAAATGCATACTTTGTGGATGAACTTTTATGAATTTACGACCTAAATGAAGTAAATTGCAGAGTAACAAATTACACTTTTTAAATTTGGCCATAGACTCTGGGGCCAACCTTAACTCACTGAGGCTCCAGCTTTGTGATGAGATTAGAAACAATGATTTGAGAGAATGGGTAGGAGAAGCAAGTCTGAGACTGGTGCTGATTCATTAGATGGTTTTTACATGTTGAGGTAGTATAGTACCTGGAAGGACCAGCTTCATATAAAGCGGCAAGATGGAGTCTATTGAGACCAGACCCTAGAAACAACCCCCAAAAGACCTTTGAATGAAAGGCCAAAATTACATTCACTTTGTTCCTGAGCAAATGATCACTTTGACAAAGTCTTAAGGAGCCACTCAAATTCTTTTTATAAGATAGTATGTTTTGTACGACAGAGTAACATAATGAAAAGAACACTGGGATTTGCTAATGAAATCACGGGTTCAGTTTGGGCTCAGCCACATCTAAGCTATGTGTGTTGGGCAAGTCATATAACCTCCATGTATCACAATTTCCTCGAGTATCAAATGAAGCATTTAAACTAGGTGATCTCTAGCATCCTTTGAGCTGAAAAATTTTGATGCCATGTTTAGTGCTCAAAATAAAGGCAGCATTAGCTAGATATTAGATTTACGCTGCTGTGGCAGTTGTTTTCATGGAATTACTATGTATTTAGTTCAAGGAAAATTACTGCATCTTTAGTTCTGTTAGCCTCAGGCTAAAAATAAGTAGGGTAATTAGCAGGCACTTCTAGAGTGCATACAGTTTTGTAAAAGGCACTTTACAGATTTAATAAAGATGTAAAAATTACATTTTACTTTCATATTTTAAAAAATACACAAAATTTTAAAGGCTATATTTAATCATGGTCTTTCTTGCAACATTAAAATTTGTTCTACATGGCAAAGATATTTACAGGCCTTAGAGAAATCAGTCTGTTAAGAAATCCTCAACTGGCCGTATGTGTGCTATTAAGCATTTTCATTTGGCTCGTCTTTGCAATTAGCGTTCCAAAGGTTATGCTGACTGGTTGTGGATACCATATGTTTGGCATTTGTCCTTAAAGTTCTGCCACATGTTCATTTTGATAGCACAAGCACTGTGGTGAAGGGAAACAAGATTACCAAACATTTCCAATCAACATTCAAGCCCCGCATTTTTAAATGAAGTATAAAGACTATGATGGTTACAATTATTTGTTGATTAACGACGTTGAATGTCCATATTGTGCTCAAAGCATACCTCCCAAAAGCATATTCAAAACAAATAACAATGACATTTGAAATAAAGAAAGTGACCTGGAGTTGTTTAATTTGTTTAGAGAAAAATTAAAGGTCAAAGTTCTAATGTTACCTATGTGGGGAAGGGGAGAATTCCCTCCCTTTCCCCTGCTGGTTCTTGTGGCTAGTTGAATAACTAAAATGACATGAAGCAGATTAATAGAAGAAAGTCAAAGTTTAATACGTGCATACAGGGAATTCATACAAGCATGAGAATTCCAAAGACAGTCAGGCAAAATGAGGCATGCATGTCATTCTGGACCAAGGGGAAGCAGGCAGGGGTTTGGGCCTTCAAAGGTAAAGAAGGCAATTTCTAGGAAGTTAAAAGGAGTTAATGTTTGGTAAACAAACGTTTGCTGTGCCATCTACAGACAATGGGACACGGAGGGGACTTTGATCAAACAAACCTTGCTTGGTTCCCCCCTGTCTACACAACTAGTTCATATCATACTAGTTATCTATGGTGATAGTGCCTCCCTGGAACAGGCCTTCTGTCTTAAATTCTTTTAGGCACTTAGGGTGAAGGTCAAAGTTTCTTCCTGAGTCTTTTGTGCTTAAAAATAATCAGCCAAAATAATTCTCAAGCCAAAGAGATGCATTTTGGTGTGGCAAATTCTACTCCCCTACCGTCTCTCCTTAGTCCCACTCCAGAAGCTGAGTGGATGGATTGTTCCATCTCACTGAACCGGAAAGATTGCATGCTAACCGTTGGGGCCTGTAAGCCTCTTGTATCATGTCTTTATAGAAGGGGGTGTATAAGAATAGCTCTTTGTGGGTGTACAATAAGCAGAAGCTACTTAATTGAGAAATCAAGAGGGAGTTTGTTTTTAGTCTGTTTCCACTAATGCAAAGGAACATTGCCATCAAAATGGCTCTTTAATGTCTAATGCAAAGATTCAAAGGATTTGCTGTCTTTGCTGTCCTCTTCTTTGGCTTGTGCTTTTTTTGTTGGTTATTTCCCTATGTTTGGCAAGTAGACTCAGTTGACGGCTTCCTTAGTGTAATTGAGTAATCAGAAAGGATGACAAATTCTTCATATGCTCAATGGGACCTCAAAAAGCATGGTTGTTGGTAATCTCTTTAACCGAACTGGTGAAAAGGAGAATTAAAGAAATGTCCCATCCTTTATATTTTCAGCCATTTATCGATAACTTCTAAGCAATGGCAGCAGTAATTCTAAATCTCTGCTTCTGCAGCCTGTACATAAGAACCACTGAATCAAATAGGCTTTGTGGTGGTTGAAGTGACTGAGTGCTGAGAATACCACCACGTCGTAGGGCTAGATTCTGAAGATGTTTGACTGAAAGCTGGCAGATGGTCCATCAAAGGGTGTCAAAAGTATAAGACTCAGATCCTCTCTACATAGCCTCTGATTCTGCAATTATCTTGAGAATGTTGAGAGAAAAAACACATCATGAAAACTTTGTGAACTGATGCAAGACTCAGAGAGCAGAATCCTGCCTCCTTTACTTCTATACCTGGTCAACTGATAGGAATAAATGTTCCTGAATTTTCTTCAGGTTCAGCAGGATCACATATTTTAGGTTCACCAGGAATTGTGTGCCAGATATATATTGGTTTATTCGTTCTCACTTATATGAAAATATCTTTGAGCTATTACTAAGTGCCAGGGAGACAAAGGAAATCCATCAGTGTTCAAGACAAGAACGATACCTGCCCTCTTGGAGCTAAAAGTCCAGAAATAAAGCCATTAAATATAAACACACAATTATACAAATTGATATTTACTAAGAATAGTATAATTTGACACGAAGGTAAAGTACTGGAAACCATGTGTGTATATTACTTGAGGACCTAAATTAGTCCTAGGATTTGTGAGAGAAGGGACATTTATTTCATTTAAGGTCTGAAAGATGAATAAAAATCAGCCAGACAAGGAAGGGCCAAGAGTGGAAAGTGAAAGTGTTTGGCTTAAGCACTGGCTTTGGGAGTAAGGGAGGTTATTTTCTCAGATTAGTGCATCTAAATAAAACATGCTGAAGGCCAAACTATTATTTACAAAAAAATATTTAGAAAAAATGTATTTTGGAAATCAGCTCTCCCAGGGAGACCAGATATGGTTACGTAGCGACCATGAAATTCTAGACCATGAAATTGGAACAAGAAAATACGTATAATATTTTGAGAGATTATAAAGCTAAAATCTGGATAACATTATAAAATAGTCAATAGCCAAAATAAGCCCATGTGCTGATTGATATGTGCAACCTGACAAATTTTTGTGTTTCCCCACCAGTAAATGTTGTGAATTAATGGAAATTGGTATTGATATAGAAATGTTATTGCTAAAACCAATGTAGGGAATTGAAAGCATTTCTGCAGAAATGGAGAGATCCCCAGCTGCAGGATTATTGAGCTATTTTCCTATTGGCTGAGTAGATTATCACACCCTCCTGAGGAGAAGAGGGAAAATCATGCCCAACGTGTTGCTAGTGATGTTCTGGGCAACCGTTCTGCAGCCCTCCTTTCTCCTTATTGCCAATATTTCACATGCAAATCCAGCACTATTCTCTGAAATTCAATTAGGAATCACCTGATGTTAGCATTGAAGATATAATTTAGAAGTATATGAAGTCTAGCATAACAATAAATGCATAACGTATAAATGATTGAGAAAAGAGGCTAGTGGTGTTCCATTTCACAACATAAATCCTCTGGACTAGTTTAGAAAATCCTTAAGTAGAGTGACTAGATCAAACTATTGTCCTGCCAAATACAGCCACATATGAGGCAGGGTGCTTCTGCTATCATTCAGCCTCTACTTCTGAACTGTGGTTAGGGGCTGCACTAGTCTTCTGGGTACTATAGATTGCCACTTCTCTGATAAGCCTGCTGGCAACTGGTCAGAGAGGTCTGAGGGTGCATTGAGAAAGTTGTGAGGACTCCAAAAGGTCAGTGTGACCTAGGGCGCATGAGTCAGCTCACTTTAAAACTCTGGGAGCCTTCCCATAAGTTTTCTTTATCCTCGTGTCTCCAAGTCCAGTAAATGGAACAAATGGTTTGAGACACTCAAAAGCAGCCACTGGAAGAAGGATCAGGCTGTGTTTGTCTTTTGAAAACCTCAAAGCTTTGGCTTTAGAGGCCAGCAAAGAAGGGTGGGGAGCCCTGCTACAGTCTGGAAAAGGGAGAGCCTGGAAGAGTGGTGCTGAATAGCAAGGGGAGCCAATTGTAAGGTCACAGGGAAAAAGAGCTGGAAGTTACTTAGAAGTAGCTGAACTAGAGCCAATAGCTTTCAGCAAATGGCCTTGGGTGCCCCTGGTAGCACATTCGCAAGGGATAGCCCCTCAGCTCTAGTCGAATACATTTGAAGACACAGAGATTGCCAGTGATTCAGATTTGTAGGCGGTGCCTCTCTCTGTTGTCTTTTTCTCTTTAATTCTACAACCATGTAAGAGATTTGGTAGGCTTTGCAAGCCACTTTCACTCAAATAAGGCAGACGCTTTCCTTCGTTTCTAAAGCTTTGAATATTCCCCACAGGTTATGATATTGGATAGATTCCAGAAGTTTCCAGGCCTAACAAAAAACAAATTTAATGTACATCAAGTGACTAAGTCAGGCACAGGGACACCGTCTTAGAGATCTAGACCCAATAAATGTATAAAAATACTAGTAGTAATAATCACACCTTATGTTTATGTAATAAGTTTTCACAGAGCTTTCACATTTACCTCAGTCGTTCACAACAACCAGTGAGGTAAGTGGAACAAGAGTTATTATCCACATTTTACAAATGAGGAAACTGAGACTCAGAAAGACTGGTGTGCCCAAAAAAATGCTGAGGGGTAATGCCAGGACCAGAAGCCAAGCTTCCAAATTCCAGGTTTATTCATTTTTCCATAACTCAGTGTTACCTCTCCATCTTACAGGAGCCATTCAGGCTTATTTTTAATTTGAAAGGAAAAGAGAAAGATAAATATTTGAGAAATGGCTTTAACATTGAAAGAAGAAAAAATAAAAGTAAAAACTTGTGTGGACCATTATATAATGAGGTAGCGCTTGGCTCCTCAATATGTAAATTATCTAATACTTAGGACTGACTGAGTGGAAGAAACTTGGCAAAGACTAATACAATTAACACTCTTCAATGTACAGTTTGCAGCCCAAGAGACTGCCATAATTCATCTTTTGCTAAAAATAGCCGTATGTACTCTGATGCCCAAAAACTATACTAGCATGAGGCATTTCTAATAGCCTTCCACCTCTCCTAAACATAAAACACAGTTCCCACCTCTCATTTTAGTTTGAAAATACAAGATATACGACTGGTACTTTTTACAGCATTTGCTTTGTATTAATTTATTTTTTTAGAGGAATAAAATATCTTGATAAATCAATACATTCAATGTACATAACTGTTATTTCCTTTTAGTATTTTAAAGATGGACTTGACAGTTGTTAGGTAACTAAAATAGGACAAAATAATAATAATAATAAATCTTGGATCACTATGTCTCAAAAATAACGAAAAATATTCTCTTAGAATTCACAATTTGAATTAGACTTCGGGTAACTACATATTAATGCAAGAAGGAATTTGTTGTGTGGTTATCTAAAGAAAATCCTTTAATTAAAATAAATTAGTACATTTGCCATCTTTAATGTTCTAACCATCAAAGATCAGGTACCATCATCAAATTGCAATTTGACTTAAAACTCTGTACTTTCTTATTTGCTTTATGGACAAAAAAAAGAACGTTATCATAAGGATAAAGAACTGTCAAGCTCTGTTAATGCATTAAGGTGAATGAGGTACACCTGTAAGCAGAAAACTAAAGCAGTTAGGCTAGCAACTGTGAGGGCCACAGGCCTGAGCTGACAGTCAACCATGGAACCCAAGGACAGGAATTTTAGCTCCCTTCTCTGACATTGGGTGGAACATCAATAGCCATGAAAAGAAACTGAAAACCTAAAAAGAATTTTACAGAATGATGTTTTTCTGATACTGTAGAGGACACAGAGAGGTCATTTATTACTGAAACAAGGAACTTTCCTCCACCAGACAGGAAATTACATAACCTCTTGGAATGTAAGTCCAACTTTCAAAATGAACAACTTTATTTTTATCTACTAAAAAGTAAGAGTTTGCTTAAACAGCTCTTTGAGTATCTTAAGACCATATTAATATCTTAGATGGAGAGAAGAAGAGTACTTGGGTGGTATGGAGCTACAAATGCTGGAACAAGAAGAACCATACTTCACACCACGAAATTTGAAATTTTATCTTCAATTTTTTGAATAAACTTTTTTATTTAAATGAAGCGTGCTATGAAGAATACATAAAAGCATACATAAATCCATAAAATTCAAAGTGGCAAATTGTCGCAAAAAAGAACATATCCATGAAACTACCAGCAAAGTAAAGAAATCAAATATTGCCAGCATCTCAGAAATGCTCTCCATGCACCACCCACCTCATACTCTATCCTTCCTCCCCAGAGGTTAGCACTATTCTGCCTTCGAACACCAAAAATCCTATTTACCTCTTTTTGAACTTTATATGAAAGGAATCATACAGTTTGGATTATTTGGGGGTTGAGTCTTTTGTTCAGGTTTTTGATTGTGAGATCCATTCATGTGGTTGCATGTAGCATGTTTGTTTGTTTTCTACGCTGAGTACCTATGGTATTATTGTGCCACAATTCATATGATTTCTACTATTGAGGAATATTTAGATTATGTCCTGGTTTGACTATTATGAATAATTCTGTGAAAATTTTCCCACTCCTACAGTACATTACTGGTTGTTATATTCCTCTAAGAGACTGTCTTGGGTCATAGCATATACACGTAGTCAGACACCGCCAAACAGTTTTCTGAAGTTATTGTACCAGTTTATACTCTCATAAGCATTGCAGGTGACTCCTGTCATTCTTACCAGCTAGAATTGCATTTTTTAAATTTTATAATTTCAATTTGCATTTCTCTGTTGACTACGTTAAGCAATTTTTCACATTTTTATCAGCTATTTTGAAATCTTTTCTTGTGATCTGCCTGGTCAAGGCTTTTCCCCCACTTTATCAAATTCTACTTGTCTTTGCTTTTTATTTCTTCATCAAGATTCTTTAATTACTCTTGAGACTACTTTGACCCATGGGTTATTTAGAAGGATATTGTTTAATTTCCAAATATTTAGGGTTTTTCAGTCATTGATTTGTAGTTTAATTCCATTGTGGTCCAAGAACATAATTTGTGTGATTTCTGCTCTTTTAAATTTGTTAAGGTATGTTTTATGGTCTATATGAGCGAATGTTCCATATGAGCTTGAGAAGAATGTCTATTCTGCTGTTGTTGGATGGAGTATTCTATAAATGTGATGGAGTATTCTATAAATGGTGAGGTGTGAGTGAGTGGAACATTCTATAATCTTCCAATTAAGTCTTAATCCTTTTCATAGACCTGTGTCTCCAGGCTGTGACTGCAAATTCTTTCTCCAGTGATGTATTTTTTTCCTCCCTCTTCTCTACTCCCTTCTCCAGCTACAGCATTCTCAATCTATTTCTTCGAAGCCCTAACACCTGTGACTATATTTTGTTGTTCCCTCTCTCCCTTTGGAGAAGCAGGAGTGCTAGAGGGAAATGGATTGGGAGGAATTCCCTTCCCCCAGCTAGGATAAGGCTCAGAAAAGTACTTTTCCCTTTACAATAGGCTTTTGTTATGGAGGAAGCTCTGAGAATATTTTGTAATAAATTAGTCTAATATGGCTAAAAGTTGTAAAGATATTCTCCTGTGATTTCATCTACAAGCTACATTGTTTGTCTTTTCACATTTAGATCTACAATGCCCCTGTGCATGAGATAGGATCAAGATTAATTTTTTTCCATAGGCTATATAGTTGACTCGGTATCTTCGTTGAAACACAATTCTGTTCCCACTGCTCCGGTCTTAAATCAAGGGCCTATAGAAGTGTGGGTTTATTTTTGAACTCTATAGTTGTTTTATTTGTCTATCACATGATGCTAAACTACTCTTATAATAAGGGTAGTTAACTACTTAACCACTTTATAATGTCTTGATATTCAGTAGTATAAGTCCCCCAAATTTGTTCTCCTTTAAACTTGTCTGGACCAAGAGTTGATCAAGTTTTTCTATAAAGGAACAGATAGTAATTATTTCCCACTTTGTGGGCCACATAGTGTCTGTCATAACTACTCAACTCTGCTGTTGTAACTCAAAAGCAGCCAGAGACAACATGTCAAAGGATAGTTGTGGCTATGTTCCAATAAAAATTTATTTACAAAACAGGCAGTAGGCCCAAATTTGGCCCACAGCCTGTAGTCTATAGAACGTGGCCTAGACTCCTTTCAGTTCTGTTGGGATTTTTAATGAGATTGAAATGAAGCCTTACATGAAGTTAAGGAGGCGTTACGTCTTTACCTTATTGAGCATTCTGATCTATGAACATGAGATGTTTCTCTATTTAAGTCTTCTTTAAGTTGTCTCAATAATGTTTATGGTTTTCTATATAGAAACTTTGCACATCTTTTATCAGATTTTTGCTAAGCTTTTGAATAGATGTAAATAATTTTCTGTGACTATTGAGATGGTTATATGACTTTTCTTTTAAATTGTTGAGTTACAATGATTAATTATTGAAAGTTAAATCAAGCTTTCATTTCTGTAATAAAAGTTCCTTGGCCATAATGTGTTATTCTGCTAATATATCACTGTATTCTGTTTGCTTTTATTTTATTTATTTTTCATGTTTGTTCATAAGAGACATTGGCTTTAATTTTCTCTTCTTGGAGTGACTTTGTAAATTTTGTTATCAAGATTATGCTGGCTTCATAAAAAAAGCTGAGAAACATTTTTCATTCTCTTTTTTTCGGGGGTTGGGGGGGGGTGAGGAAGATTGGCCCTGAGCCAACATTGGTTGCAAATCTTCCTCTTTTTGCTTGAGGAAGATTGTCCATGAGCTAACGTCTGCACCAATCTTCCTCTATTTTGTACGTGGGACACCATCATAGCATGGCTTGATGAGCAGTGTGTACATCCCCACCTGGAGTCAAAACTTGTAGACCCCGGGCCGCCAAAGTGGAGCACACAAACTTAACCGCTAACCCACCGGGCCAGCCCCAATGAGAAACATTTTTAAAATATGTATATTTTTGAAGACTTTGTGTAAGACTGGTGCTAATTTTTCTTAGCTTTAAGAAAGAATTTACCAATGGCATTTGGAAATTTCTTTTGGGAGAGATTTTTTAATTATAGATTCGATTTCATTAATAATTATAAAGCTGTTCAAATTTTCTATTTCTTCTTGTACATTGACTTCTTTCTAGAAATGTATATATTTCATCTAAATCTTCACAGTCCAATATGTAAGTGACTAGCTACTTAAATTTAAATTAATTAAAATGAATACATTTAAAAATTTTGTTCTTTAGTTATGTGCCAGTCACATTTCCAGTGCTCATCAGCCATAGGTAACCAGTGACTACTATATTGAATAGTACAGATTATGAAACATTTATTCATTGCAGAAATTTCTATTGGACAGCACTAATCAAAATGTTCAAATTCTGTGGCATAAATTTTTAATACCTTCTTATCTTTTTAAATGCCAGTGGCATCTGTGATGATATCTACTTAAATTACTGATTTAATTTTTATCATTCTATTACAGTTATTATTTATTCCAAGCAGTCAACTTTTGGCTTTACTTTTTTTATTGCATTTCTGGATTTTTTCCTTAATTTCATTAACTTCTGCTCTTTATTATTTCTTCTCTCCTAATTTTTTCCTTGGTTTAATTAGTGTTCATTTTCTAACTTCCCGAGCAGTTAACACTCAGATAATTATTTCTCAGCTTTTGTTCTTTTCTAGTATATACACTTGAGGCTAAACATTTTCCTCTAAGCCTAGTTAGCTGCATTCCACAAATTACAGTATATTTTCAAAAACACTCAGTTCCAAGTATTTTCTAATTTTCATTGTAATTGAGCCTATCAGTTATTTAGAATTGTATTGTTTAATTTCCAAATATTTGTGGATCTGTTATGGTCTAATATTGCGTACTGGATTAAGCCAATAGTGGTTAAAGGGCATGCTCTATATGATATCAAACCTTTAAAATTTGTTAAGACTTGCTTTATGGAAAAAATAATAGTCATTTTGGTAAATGTTTTATATGCATTTGAAAATAATGCTTACTTTGCAATTATTGAATGTGGCTTTATTTATTTGTTATAAGTCAAATTTATTCAATATAGCTCAAAATCTTATATATAAACTGATTCTTTTCAAGGACACATGAGACAATCTGATATATTAATCCATATAGGTCAGAAACTAAAAGGAAATAAATGAGAAACTAATAGGAAATAAATGAAAGCATCACAATGCTTCTTTCTGAAATCTTACATTTTGATACTTACCTCTTTAAGACTACATCTTAACTCAAAAAGTAATGTTGATGGAGATTTCAGACAATCTTGTCAGTAAAGAGATGAGTTTAGCATAATAATAGCTAATAATTATGGGAGGGGAAAATATGGGTATTTCTAATTATTAAGTAGTAAATACACTCCTCAGACCTATTCTGTAGTTAATGTATCTGTTTTCATATGCATTGTACAAAACACACTTCAAGGAAATGTTTGATAATAATACATTCTTTTTTGTATTCTTATTAAAACCAGGGTATTACTTGAATCAGATTTTGTTACATCACAGTTATTCATAACTCCAGAAATAAACACTAAATATTTCATTAAAAAATAAATTTTGGGTGCTGGCCCTGTGGCATAGTGGTTGAGTTCAGCGTGCTCCACTTCGGTGGACTGGGTTTATGAATTTGAACCTTAGGCACAGACCTACACCACTCATCAGCCATGCTGTGGTGGAGACCAACATATACAGTAGAGGAAGATTGGCACAGATGTTAGCTCAGGGCTAATCTTCCTTAGCAAAAAAACCCAAAAACAACATTTTGTCCTCTTTTCTAAATTAGTTATAAGGTTTGGATTTGTATTTTCTAGAGTAGAGTATTTTTTTCTGTCCTAAGAGAATCTAAAATCTGAATTACCACAGATTTTCCCATGCTTGATTTCTGTCATGCAGTCTTGCGAAATTTTCCAGATATTACCACTCAATGTTTGACCTCAGTCTAATCATAGTTTTTCATAAGTTTAGCTGTTCTAGATCATCATTTGTTGCCCCAAATGCTTGTTGCTTTATAACATTCAGAGATGTAATTGTTACTCTGTACTTCTTTTAACGCTTTTTTGAGACTTTTATTGGAAGATTTATACAGATGGGATTTTCATCACTACCTGATTTTATTGATTTCTCAGGAAAGCAAACAGGAGCCTAGAGGCCTATTTGGTCTACTAACACCAGACATACTGAAAATATGTTCAATTGTATAAATACAGCAGAAATTGATTCCATGACTGCTACACTGAGAAGGAAAATATACTTTGGCTTTCACACAAAGCACATAGTGAACACAGCCAATCTCCCTTGCCACCAAATGGATTTTCTCAGAGGTAATGATTCAACTCAGGCAGCTAAAGAAAGCAGAAATGCCTTTAGGCATAAAGATTTGCTGTAATTGTCTTGCTAATGTAGGTGCAGGACCTAGAAGCATTTCATTCAAGCAGTCAGAAAATCGTCAAGGTCTTCCTTTCTTTGTAGCTTTAAGCATAAAATTCATTCTGCCAGTTGATTTTAGAGATAAAAATGCCAATTGTAACCAGTTTTATTCTTGCTAATGATTTATATTATGAAAATTCCCAAGAGATCTTGGAGAAGCAGAATATAAGATTTATACTCCAACTGAAAACTCATTATTGTAATAGCCAAGTCATGTTCTGTGTACTTTCTCATGTTGAATTGTGTCTATATGATATCAGATCATGAAAATGGAAAGAGAAAAATAAATTCAAGCATCCAGATACAGGAACAGGATAAACTTATTTTGTTGGAGGTTTGTTGTATAAACTAAGACTTAGTGGTGTCCATTCATACATTTTATCAATCTAAATATACGGCAACTATTTTTAATTAGAATAGGGGGAAAGGATATGTGTCTATTTCTTTACTACAAACACTGTAATGAATTCCTATAGATAATACCTTTGGAAAAGGATGCTACATAGAACATCTTACACAGAAATTCCACTGTATATTTTTGTACCAATTCTGTGTCTATATCAATATTTCTCTACTTGGGTGTAAAACCCCTTGTTTTTAAGACTCAGAAAATCTAGAAACACTACACACTTCCTTTTATTGTGTGTATGTTTTATGACTACCTGGGCACTCCCAAACTTTATTAACAATTTTGGCGCTGAACTCACCTTTTTTCTTTTCTCTTCAAGTTCCCCCATTGTCTTAGGTGACTTCAACATGCACACACCTAATATTTTAGTTTGGGGACGTTTCTAGCTTCAGTACTCCTCTCCCCTTCAGCGATCTATTCCCATAACTATATACTGGATTTTGTCATGCCTCAGAACCACTTTACACAAAATGGTAAAATCTTATACAAAGATCTCACTGCCATTTCACAAAGTCTATCCGGTCTGCCCTTCTCTTCCATTCATGTTGACTCATCGGTCTCACTGAGGAACTTATTCCATTGAACTCTGCTCAACATCTCTCAACTCCTTTTTATATTTATAGTATCCCAGTTTCACTCCCTTGCCCTTCACTTTAATTGGCATTTTGGAATATCTTGAGAATCCTTGCCCCTCTTCTACATTTTGTATGGCCTAGTTGGCCAATTTCCAACCACAGATAGAGCGAAAGTTTGCCTTCTCCATGCTTAACCCAGGACTGCTGTCAATATAAAGCCATTGTTTCTAAACTTAACTGTGTTTTCAATATTGACAGGTAATCCATGTTACTGTGTGTATTTCTAATCACCTCTCACTCTCCTCTTTGGAAATATCGTATCAACAACTCTTCACTCCTGCTATCTTCTTCAACATTCTCAACAGGTGATTTGGCTGCAATCTCATAAAGAAATTAGACACTAGAAGAGAACTTTCTCACCTTTCTCTCAAGAAATCCACAAACATAACTTGCACTCATCACCATCTTTGCCTTTTCTATTCTACAATGTTTTATAAGGGAAGCCAGGCAATTAGTGTCTAGAGGTGAACAGTGAGAGCTGTGGATTCAAATCTACCTCTAGTTCTATGTATAATTGTATGAAATATTTATCACACTACCTTGAGCCCCAGTTTTCATATTGGAAATGAGAATAATACCACATCTACCTCTCTGGACTAGTGAGTATATTTAAAAAGATAAGGCAGTAAAGAAGGAAAAAAGACATAATAATTTCAACAGATGCAGCACAACAACTTGACAAAAGTCAACACTGATTCATTCTTTTCAAAAATATCAGCAAATTAAGAATTAAATACTCAGTTAGAAAAATAAGGTCCCTATAAAAAACCTAGAGCTAACATCTTACTTATTTGTGAGACTAATTATTTTCTTTTAAGATAGCAAGGCAGGAAAATTCACACTAATTACTTTTATTCAATCTCATATTGGAAGTCCTAGCCAGTACAAAAGGAAAGAAAACAGAAGTAAAATGCATAGGTATATATTAAAAAAGAAGTATGATTTTCACTATTACTAGATGATCTAACATTTACACGAAAAATCCTAAGGAATTTATAAGTTAACTATTAGAACTAATGAGTAGGGGCTAGCCCAGTGGCGTAGGGGTTAAGTTCACCTGCTCCACTTTGGCCACCAAGGGTTTGCTGGTTAAGATCCTGGGCACAGACCTAGCACCTCTTGTCAAGCCACACTGAGGCAGCATCTCACACAGAAGAATAAGCACCAGCTACAACGAGGATATACAACTATGTACTCAGGCTTTGGGAGAAAAAAAAAAGGGGAAGATTGGCAACAGGTGTTAGCTCAGGGCCAATCTTCCTCACCAAAAAGCATATCTTTAAAAAAAAAAGAACTAATGAGTGACTTTAGTAGAGTCTGTATACAAAAATCAAATGTATTTTTTATATTAGCATATGAAATTGAAAAATTTTAATTAATTTTGTTTGCAAAAGCATCAAAAGCCATAGAATACTTAGGAATAAATTTACAAATTATGCACAGGATCTGTACACTGAAAACTATAAAACATTGCTGAGAAAAAGAAGACTAAACAAATAGAAATACCATGTTCAAGATTGGAAGACTCAATTTTGTAAAAATGTCAGCTGTCTTCAAACTGATCTATTGATTCAATATAATGTCAATCATAATACCATCATAGTTTCTTTGGTAAAAATTGATGAATTGATTCTAAAATTTATATAGGAATGCAAAGAACCTAGAATACTCAGTGCAATCCTAAAAAAGAGGAAGCAAGTTGAAGGGTTTTAATTTCTTGACTTCGAGAATTACTATAAGACTGCAACAACTAGTATAGTATGGAACCAGTGTAAGGAAAAAAAATAAAGTAGATCAATAAAACAGAATATAAAGCCTAGACTTCAGAACATGGAGCCCAGTCATTTATGTGACTTAAATATCTTATACGACTAATTTTCAACAAAAGCACAATGAACCAATGCAAACAGGAAAGTCTTTTCAACTAATGGTACTACAGCAAGTGAACACTCACAGAAAAAAGAAAGAAATTTCATCTCTGCTTCATAAAATTTAATGTAAGATGGATCAGGGGCCTAAATGCCAAAGCTAAAACCCTAAGGGTTTTATAAGAAAATATAAGAGAATCGTTTCTATTAGGCCACAGAAAGCAATAACTATAAAAGTAAAATTAGACCACATTAAACTTAAATAACAAATGAGACTACATCGAAATTAAAACTTCTAGCCATCAAAAGATGCCATTAAGGAAATGCATAGGCATTATAACAATATTAATTCTTCCAATCTATAAACATGGGATGTCTTTCCATTTTTTTTAAGTCTACTTTAATAAATTTCATCAGTGTTTTATAGTTTTCAGTGCGTAAGTATTTTACCTTCTTAGTTAAGTTTATTCCTAAATATTTTATTCTTTTTTTTTTTGTAAAGATTGGCACCTGAGCTAACATACAACCAACAAACATACATGGGCAACTGATCTTCAACAAATGTGCCAAAAACACAATGGGAAAAGGATAGTTTCTTCAACAAATAGTGTTGGGAAAACTAGATATCCACATTCAAAAGAATGAAACTGGTCCCTTATCTTACACTGTACACAAAAATTAACTCAAAGTGGATTAAAGACTTAAACATGAGACCTGAAACTGTAAAACTCCAAAGTAGAACATAGGGGAGAGCTTCCTGACCTCAATCTTGGCAACGCTTTCTTGGAAAAAGCACATGCATCAAAAGCAAAAATAGGCAAATGGGACTATATCAAACTAAAAAGCTTCTATATAGCAAAGGAAACAATCAAAAAAATTGCAATAAAATATCCATCCACCAGAATGACTGAAATTAAATATAAAATAACCCAGAGATCTTATATCATTATGGCAAAAATTCTTCAATAGTATCACCATATTTGCAAAAAGGTCTGTCAGTTATTCAAAAGTTAAACATACATCTTGCCTAAGCCCAGAAATTTCATTCCTACATATTTACCCAAGAAAAAGAAAGCACATGCCTATAAAAGAACTTGTTCAAGAATTTTTATACTAGCTTTCTTAAAAATTGTCTGAAGCCCAGGTGTCCATCAAGAGGAAAATGGGTAAGAAAGTTGTGGTATATTCATTAAAATGGATTACTACTTTGCAATAAAGCAGAACAAATTACAGATACCTGCAACAACACGGGTGAAACTGTAAACACAAAAGAGTCCATTCTGTATTGTTCCATTTATATGAAGTTCTAGAACAGGCAAAACTAATCTATGGTGAAAAAGAATCAGAACAGTGAGATGAGGATTTTCTGAGAAGCAGCATAGAAGAAGTTTTGGGGGTCATGGAAATGTTTTATATCTTGATGGATGTTTGGCTTAAATAGGTGCATGCATTTTTCAAACTCATTCAATCAACGGAACAATCAATATTTGTGCTTTTCATGTTTGTAAATTTATCCCAAAAAGCTTCAAAAATATTGAATAATGGTACACATGATGAAAGATTTAGCAGAGACGTGTACTGACATTTATACCTTAGTTTGAAATATATCAAAAATATGATGGATTTATGCATGAATAGGATGGAAATATGGGTAGATATCTGATTAATATCACCAAATATTAATCGTAGAATCAAAGTGGTGAGAATATGAGTGTTAGTTGTGTAATTCTTGTAGCCTTTCTGAGTATTTGAACATTTTTGTGATAAAACTTGGAAAAGAAAAGATACGTAGCTGAATTGCTTATGCCAGCATCTTACTCCTGTCAAAGTTTATGTCTTCCTTTTCTGATCTGGATTAGATACCTTCCTTCATTCTGAGGGACCTTATACTAGGAATTACCCTTGATTCACTTGATATCTTCAACCTCTCTGTTTTTCTTACTACTATTTAAAGATGCTCAAGTTTCTGCTATTTTAAAGACAACATTAAAAAAGAATTGCATGAGTTTAACTACTGATATATACATCATTTTTTCACTGCCAAACTTTAAAAAGATCTACTGTCTCCATTTTCTCCCTCTTTCACAACTGATCTGGCCTCCATCTCCAGCACTCCACTGAAAGTAATCTCAAAGTAACAAGGAATCCTATTGCTAAATCCAGTTGGCCATTCTCCTTCCTTAATTGGCCTCTTGGCAGCACTTGTCATGGTTAATGCCTGTCTTCTCTGCTAGTTTGTATAATATATCAGGCCTCAGTATCTGAATGACAAAAATTGTTCTCTAGTACCTAAGCCAGTCCTTCTGCTCAGATCCTCCTCTTATCCCACTACTTGTCTAAACCTACCCATCCTTCAAGATTATTCTTATATTTCGGCCCACTCACAGCATCCTCCTTGATATACCATGGCAATCATCATCTTCTGTATTCATTCAATATTCATTTAAAAAGAACATTTATTGAGCATTTGCTTGGCTCTGATCATGTGCATGGGATAGATTAGTGAAAAAAAAGAGAAAGATCTCTATACTTATGGAGCTTTCCAAAAAGGAGAAGACAGGAACTATAGAACATTGTCTTCATCATCCATTTAAAAACTAACCATAATACACTTTGCTAGTCCTTGTTAAAAAAAAGGACGTTATTATAAGCTGCCTTATATATTTTTGTAAGCGTTTTAATATGTTGAATTTAAAGTCCTTGTGTCATTTTTTTACCATTTAGATTTCTTTGTATGATGAAATGTTTTGTGTATTTTGTCTCTCCATTAGATTGCATGATCATTTCACGAAAAGATCAAACAGCCTCCCATACATGTAGTAAAGTACTATGCAAATGACAGATATTCAAAACATAAATATAAATATAATTTAAGAGAATTATATTTTGTATAATCAACTTTTTTGTTATGTAACAATTAGTGTTTGGTGGGAGGCAGAATGGAAGGGTCACAAAGTAACAAGTACTAAGTACCTTCTATGTATATCACTCTACATTAATCTCACTTAATCCTTAGAGTCGTTCAATTTACACATGAGAATATTCTTGAGGTTTAGTGGGATGACGTTACCTGCCCAAAGTCACACAGTAATAAGTATCAGAGTAAAGCTTCAAGGACAACTTGTTTTTAGCCTGTCACATTAGCTCTCTTGCTGGATTCACATATGGTTCTTAGAAAGAAATAGGTGTGGGAGTCTCCTTTTCTTTCTCTAACCTCTTTTTCAACTTTCAAAAACAGGTATCTGTAGCAAATACCTATATGTGTTAATAATTTTGATAGCAATGGCTTACTATAATGGTCTTCAGCAAATAAAATATATATATTCTAAAATATGCTAGCATATTGTAAGAGAAAAGCATTGCTTTCAGAGAAAGGAGCCCTGATATATGTCTATCGTGTCTCTGGTTAACTAATAATTAACTAATAAGTATGATGCTACATTTTTTTGAGTTTTACATTTTGAAAGTCCTCTTCAATAGAATATTTAATGTGAAATTACATTGTTTTTAATCATTCTATTTATTAAGCCTAAATAAAGTACATCAAATACTTCATATAACTATCTTCTCTATAACAGTAATGATGAAAAACTCTTTGCTCATAAATATATTCTAAGCAAATATTTCTTTAATAGCGCAGCTAACTAGCAATGTGGGAAATCCCTAAATAATTGCCAAGTTATTTTGTGGCAGATGAATGAAGCTTAAGGTCAATATTAAATATTTTGAGCAATATAGAAAAAATAACTAAATAACTTTCTAATCTTTGTTTTTCCTAGAGGCATGAAATAAAAATTATTTGGATTCTTGTTGAGTTACCATTGCACAGCTGTCAAATTATGCATGTTTCAATTTTTTCCACTTAACATAGTCTGAATGAGTGCTAGGCCAGAGAAATGGGCAAATGTCATATCCTTCTTCATTTAGAAAGAAGTTAAGAATGTTGTTGCCATGATAGCACAACAATATTTAAGTATTGCTTTTAATTAGCAGCAGGAGGTGGGTTCACGGAGATTGACAGTTGCAGAGTTGACATAGTGATCTGGGCTCTACTCAACCATGGGGGCTTCAGTATTGGATCCAGGGATCCAATCTTTCCTTATTTTTTAAACTTGAGTCACCCTGCATGTCCTCTATAACAATCCACACTTCTCATGCCTTCTACATTACTAAGAGGCATAGAATTCCACAAACTTCAAATTACCTGTAAGTGTTGAAATAAACCGAATTCCAACAGAACTCCCACTGTCTTTTGCTGCAAGCCTGTGAATGCAGAAATAGGAGAAAGTAAGGCTTAAGAAACTTAGTGAAAAAGAGTCAAGGGGTACAGAGGACTTAGAAGAAAGACATACAAAATTTTCCTCAGAATAAAAAAAGTCCAACATTAAGTGTCAATGTACTGAGCACAGTTTGTCAGTTGATAGCTTAGAGAAGGTGCTTAAAAGCAAGTGATACCATAGGTGGCAGTTTGGGAGAAGTATTGCTTCTGGAGAAGGTTCATATGAGAAGCGGTGACATCCCTTGGTGATGTGGCCATACGGAGAAACAAAGACGGGAAACTTAGTTTTTCAGTGAAAACAAATGAGAGACTAAGCATGCAGCCTCTCTGCCCCCAACATTATCCTTTAAGGAAATTGTGTGAAAGAAGGCAGAACTGACATAGGAAGCTTCTCTCAAGACAGCAAAATTCTCCTCCCCCCCAAAACAAACACGAACTACAAGAAAGCTATATCACTACATTTCACTATATTCCATGGCACCCAAACAAGGTTTAGGAATATGAGAAAATAACTTGAATCAGAAGTACCAAATATCTTCACGTTTGAGTTGTGTGTTGTTATTTTCCCTCTTTGATGATTGTATGATTCTTTTTTGAAGGGTACATGGGGTGATTCAAAATTAGGCCCAGAAGTCTACTGTTTGTTTTTTGGCCTTTAAGTTTTACATATTGTTTATTATCTTTCTACTATGGAAGATGATTTTTAAGTTTTAGACATTATCTACTGCATTTCCTTTGTAAGATGAAGATATAATTCATCCTTGGGCGATGCCTCTGGAAGGGTGTATTTGTGCACGAAAACATGCATGGTAGCTCACACGAAACACCAACTTTCTATCTGTATTTTTTGTTCATGTTTTTAACTTTTGTTGGAATGTTCTTTCTCCTCATCTCAACCTGGTCAACCCCATTCATACTTCAATATCTAGGCTTAACATTTTCTCCATAAGGATTTCCTGAATCCTCCCACAATCCAGAATTAAAAGCTCTAATTGGTAATTTTTAGCACATTGTGTACATATATATCATTATGTATTACTTAACATAATCTTCCTGGTGATTCCAAACCATCTAAGATTGAATTCAGGCATCACTTCCTCCTTGAGACTTTTCTTGTTTTTCTTTCCCCTCTTCCTTCTACCCTCGGCTTGAGTGTCAGATGGCCCCTCTTGAGCTCCCATAGTGTCTTGTGCTTACCGCCACCATCACATTTAACACAGGAATGGTGTTTGGCTGCCCGGCTTTCACTCCCAGTGGATGATAAATTCATGGAATACAGAGCTATTGTTCTTAATATCTCTATCTCTGGGGCCTGAAATATAGCAAGGGCTTAATAAATCATTAATAAAAATAATAGATACAATTATAATACAATCATTATTTTTCTTGATTTTGTAAGCAAATGGTACTTGTCTTCAAGTCTCTAACTGGACCTCACTTATTTTAATCCCAGAATCAAAAAGAAAGCCTATCATGTACCTGACATTTGATAAAGATTTCTTAAATGAAATAATTTTATGATATCCGTATCTCAAGAATTAATCCAGCCAACTTCATCTGAAGTTTGCTCCAGCCGAAAAAAAGAAAACAAAAATTAAGCTGCTCTTTCTGCACCAAAAATTGCCACCCATTTATTGCACAAATTAGAATTTTCTGCTACTAAAACTGAAGTTATAACACCTGTGTCCTGTAAGAACTAGAAATTAAGTGAGCATATATCACATTATCTTCTTGGTACTATCTCAAGATTTCTGATCTGAACTTCTAAGCACAATTTGATAATATCAAAATCATTAAATACTACTCCTCTAGAGCCTAGACAATTTTTTCCCTCTCCTATGATCTAGAATTTAGTACAATTGGAAGGCAAAGCAAGTTGGAATTTTATGGCTGCTGAAATCAGTTTCAACTGACGTGTTTACATCTAGAGGGATACCGTAGATGGACAAATAGCTTACACTTCTTGAAGTTGGAGAAATATAATGTATGTCATAGGGTTCAACATTAGTGTTTGAGGTAATTTTGAGACCTTGTAATTGACTTCTGCTGTCTTCAGGATGCAGTTCATCAAGAATTGTTTGTTAAAATAAATGGCTGTCTGATTGCCTATTTTTATGGCTATCCACAAAAATATGACTTCTTCACGTCAGTTTTGAATAATCATCACATACTTCAGTGAATAATCTATAGGAAAATAGAAATTTCACAATAATTGAAAGCAGTAGATTCTTAATACAGTTTCCAAATATCTGAAAAAAGTGTGTGTGTATATATATACACATATATATCCTAAAGTAAGAAATAGAAATCCAACAATTAAAAACTATAATTTATCTATACATGCAGAATTAAAATTTGTAAGCAATTTCTATAACTAATCATGTAAAACAAAGTAATTAATCTAAAGTATTATTGAAAGGTTTTCGTGATTATATTTTGAACATATAAAAGTCCACTAATGGTGTTTGTTCATAATTTGGCCATAACTGTAAGTTATTCTCAATACAAAATATGAAAAGTAAGGGTCAATACAGATTATTTGATCTCATGGTTATTAATCAAAATGTGAGAAGATGGAGTTTTCAAAATACGCCTACTAAGACACTGTCCTCTCACTTCTGATTCACAAGGTATGGGACACAGTGTATACATGAGTATTTCTGTTGTATGCCCCTGGTTCATATCCACTGGCAAGTCAACTTCTTCCATTTATAGCCAGAGAAATTGAGTACTGGAGAGATTAAATACTTGACAAAATTAGAGGTTTTAAAATAAAAATGTTACAACACAGTGAAGTCACTTGTATTAGAATGGTGTTTAGTTACTTTATTGAGAATATGAAACATATGTTGTTGGCTTTAAATCCTTATATCCTATTGAAAATACCTAACTTTCTTGAAGATATAATTTCTGGATATGAGGAAATCAGTATGCTCATATGAACATGTATCAAATTCTCTATACATTTTCTGAATTTTATTATAATTATTTCCTTTATATGAGTAGCACTGTTTCTTTTCCTTTTGAATAGTCTATTTACTTTGCATCTTACTGACTAGGAGGGCTGCTTTTAAAAAAATATATAAAAATTGTTTTAATTGAGGTAAAATCACATGATATAACATTAACCATTTTATAGTCAACAATCCAATGATATTTAGAGCATTTACAATGTTGTGCAATCACCACCTCTATCCAGTTCCAAAGTATTTTCATCATTCCAAAAAGAAAACTTATGTACTTTAAGCAGTTGCTCCCTATTTCCCCCACCCTCTACTTCTGGCAACCACGAATCTGAATTTTGTCCTTATGGATTTATATATTTTGGATATGTCATATAAATGAACTCATATATTTTGTATCTAGCTTCTTCCACTTAGCATAATATTTTGAATTACATACATATTGAAGCATATACGGTACTTTATCCCTTTTTATGGATGAGTAATATTCCATTGTATGTATATACTACAATTTGTTTATCCATTTATTCAATGATGGGCATTGGACTGTTTTTACCTTTTGGCTATTGTGAATAGCACTTTTATAAGCATGTGCATACATTTATCTATTTGAGGACCAATTTTCAATTTTGGGGGTTATATATAGAAGGACTACTTTTACAGTAAACAATGTAAGAACTCCTGAGTGAGTTTCCACAGATCTAAATGAAAAACAAGATATTAAAAGAAATATTAAAGCAAAGAATTATCACATCGGCAGGTATAAGTGAATACAAACAATGACATTTATCGCCTTCTACGTCTGAGTTCTTTTAGTTATGTTTGTATTGATTTCTTTCATCTCACCTCCCTTCACCCTTCTACCATATATCTTTCGCTCCTTTTCCCTATATCACATTTTATCTCCTCTAAGGAAATGGTTTATCTCATTTGTCAGGGTAACTTTCATATTTCCTTTAGCCTTTCAAGACACAACACCTGTGATTTTATGGGACACCGTCTTGTTTATTTTAGCCAAGCTACTCACAAACCCCTAGTAGAGTGCCTTGTTAAATAAATAGAAATGTGGACAAATGCATTTTAAATGTATTAAGATGTATTGCATTTTATGATCACTTTGCAATAAGACTAGCTGTTTCATCTAAATGAGATATGAAACCACAGATCTCTCTTGCTTTAATGAGCTTACATGATAGAAACAATTGAACTATGGCATGCTTGACATGTCTTTTAACTGTATTCTGGACCTAACCACTGAATTTGTGGAGATAATTGAAAATACTGAATCAACTTTTTCAGATCTAATCAAGAACAGTAGAATAATAACGGTCTCTGCAAGAAATTTTAAAAGCTCATAGAAATAATAATGCTTCAGCTGTTCTGGGATGTGAACATTGAAGGAAGCCTGAGATATTATCTTTCTATAAACAAAGCTGTATGGAAAACAAAACAAATACTCTATATCTGAGTGCATTACTCCTTTTTATTAGAAGAACTAGATGGTTAGCCCTGAGATCTGCCTTCAATTCATTTCACTCTTCTGACTTACACTCACAGACTCTGTTAACAGCTAACAGTTTTAATAATTAGATGAAAATCATAACTTCACACAAAGTCGTGTTGTGTCAGGCTTTTTATCTCATTCACAAAATGTAAGACTCCGTTTTCTGTTTAATGCATGTTCGTGTCCATGAGTCAACTTTTCTGCTTCATGTGTCCTCATTAAGTCACTCACTTAGATTACAGAGAGCGCAAATCATCATGATTTACATCAGATTTTCTTTGGGAGAAAGGTGTCTGGTATTTACCATCAAAGCAGTTTTACTTTTCAACTTTTATCAGTATCATTGCCTTTGCATAATTTCTTTGGTGTGGTCTCTGTTTCAATCTGAAACTCAAAAAAGCAGGGAGAGTTGACTATTTTAAAGATAATAACTCTAATGGTAAATGGATCATTAAAAATAATAAGTATTACTTCAAATTAAAACAAAATACTTTTCTCTAAACTTGATATTTATTTACATTTAAAAAATACATATATACTAAGTACTTAATTGTTACAAAGCATAATAATATGACAATTACATGCTATTTGCATATATGCTATATGTGTATACCTTGCATATGTGTATATATTTTCCATGTATATAATACATATGTATATAAACAAATTTAAAATAACTCAGTTTAAATATTTTCAAGTCTTAAAATACACTAGTTAGGGTTTTTTTTTTTCTTTCAGCATTTTCCCCTCACCATTTCAATTTTAGTCTGGGTTTTATTACAGAAAAAAGTCTCCTTCCTTGATTTTCTAGCCTGCCCCATGTGATTAATGGTGCTCCCTTTAGTCATGATATCATTGCAGTCTCAAATTCAGAGACATGGCACATGTTGTAGACTTCTGCTTTTCTAATTACCGAAAGCCAAAATACACTAGGTAGTATTTAAACACAACTAAAGGGAGAATTCCTATTAGGTCAGAAAACAGGAAAGAGAGGCTTAATGCTGAATTTACCAGTTGAAGCTATAAAGCTTCCAGTACGTTGTGTGATTTCTGCACGTCTTAGGCCCAACTAGGTCTGACAGAGCGCCATCGGAGCACACATTTCCTGTCTTAAGTCAATTTTGGACCAAGCCCTAGAAGCTCACAGTGCTACACTGACTCTTTCCAGACTTTGGTCAGGACTAAACCTGTCTCAGCGACGCATTCCTAGCCTGATTCCCTGACTTAGGAAAGCTGGAGGTGTCTGCTTTGTTCTACCGATCTCAAATTTACTGCTGAGAGTGAGAAGTAAGTGATCTGCCACTTTGGCCTGAACCACACATAGACATATGGTCTAAATGCTGGGATCATTCAGCTTCAGGTAATCTTTGTTTTATCTCGTTCTGCAGAAACATTAGTTAAATGTGAAATGTTTCTCTGGGGAAAAAAAAAGGTTTTCCAAAGTTTTGCTATAAAAGTTCAAGCCAAATTGGAACTTAGTCATTGGGAACCAGGGAGGCCATTTCAACATTTAGGAAAATCCTCCACAGAAAATTACAACTCCCCACAGAGTTTTGGAAAAACACATGTTAGCAACTTACTTACCATGGTAAGAGGATCTAAGTTAATTTAATATCTTTAAAGAAACTAGTTCAAAAATGAATAAGTAAGGAGATGCTTAGTCAAGAGAACCACAGTTAGTCATCAAAATATTTTCCCGTCTATGACAGATCAATGTGGTTTAAAATTGTCTACTAACAGTTATATTTCTTTATACATACGATTTTCAGATTTATGGGTGTTTTTTTTTCATGAAACCCAGCATGAAAAGATTTTTGTAGCTTATTTCATTCGTAGATATATATATATAATCTAGGATTAGAGAAAGCCACCATAGCACTAGTAAGAATTCAGTACTCTCCTAGGAAGAATGCTTCAAAAAGAAAAATACACGCCAGTCATTTCTCTATTAAGCAAAAACTTAAAAGTCTTATAATATAATTTCCTATTGTAGAGCAAAAAGGGATAAATAGTATTGTATTTCACCTCCATTTGCTCCCTCTGAGCGGTGAGGAAGAAAATATTAGGACTATTACAGGACATTTGATTTGTAAGAAAGGGAGCAGAGGCCTCCTTTTTCTGTGAAGACCCTCAACAGCAAAGCTATTGGGCACCAAATATCCTCTAATTCAGCAGGTCTTCACGATAGCTTCTGTGAGGGCATGAGGAAACTGAAAGCTCGCTGAAAGTTCTCTACAACCTTGCTGCAAAGGCTGCCAAGGGATTCCGTAAGAATCTGTGGGGGAATATCTTTTTCCATCCTTTCACTTTCAGTTCGTGAGTGTCAAGTCTGAAGTGTGTCTCTTGTATGCTGCATATATATGGATCTTGTTTTTTTATCCAATTGGCCACCTTATGCCTTTTGATTGGAGCATTTAGTGCATTGATGGAGTATTTACACAAAGAACTTGAAACACAAATGCATAAAGATACATGCACTCCTATGTTCATCACAGTATTACTCACAATAGCCAAGACTTGGAAGCATCCTAGGTACCCATCAAGGGACGAATGGATAAAGAAGGTGTGGTGTACATACACAATGGAATACTACTCAGCCATAAGAAATCATGAAATCTAGCCATTTGTGACAACATGGATGGACCTTGAGGGTATTATGCTAAGTGAGATAAGTCAGAGGGAGAAAGTCAAATACCATATGATCTCACTCATAAGTAGAAGATAAAAACAACGACAAACAAACACACAGCAACAGAGATTGGATTGGTGGTTACCAGAGGCGAAAGGGGGACGGGGGAGGGCGAAAGGGGGGATTAGGCTCACATGTGAGGGGATGGACTATAATTTGTTTTTGGGTGGTGAACATGATGTAATCTACACAGAATTCGAAATATATTACGATGTACATCTGAAAGCTATATAACGTTATAATCCAATGTTACTGCAATAAAAAAATGTCAAATTAAAAAAAAGAATTTGTGTGGGAAACCAGGCCCATGACAACAGAACTCCATTACTATCCCTTTTAACATATGTAGATTTCAGGAATTTAGAAAGCAAAGAATACAGTAATATTTCAATTAAATTGGGTAAAGGCAAGGCTTTTGCTTACTTGTTTTTGTTTTGCTTTATCTCATTTAATGAAATCAGCAAGTTTGTAAAATAATAATAAATCTTGACTTGCTTTACTCAGCTCAGCAAAAACCCTCTGCTAACCTGCCGAAGTACAAGGCCACACAATGGTCCCTGTGTGCTGCCCTTTGTGACTCAGGTGAAGGTAAATAGCATGAGGATGGGCAATTATAAAGGCAGGCTTCAGTATCAATACTCTGTCATTTGCCTTTTCTTACTATACTATTTTCATCCTCAGTAATAGCCCTTTTTCCCATTAAAGTGCTCAGTCTTTCCCTGTTGTCTAGTCTGCAACCCTACTCTACATAGCAATGGATCTAAGACCAGTTGTTTAGAATAATTATTGATTGGCTGATTGATTATATTTCAATATGATGGAAAGAATAAAATAAGGAGAGAGACAGGGTGTATTATATTTTTAAAAACCACATTAAACATTGATCCAATTGGTATTTTGTGGTCTTTGGGTATACTGTGAATAATAATTTCTACCTTCTAATATTCTAGAATTTATCTTTGTATCTGCTATAGTTTTCTTCCTTTGGTAGCAAAGTTTATAATAATTCTTCTTTAAGTAGAACATACCTTTTTAAATTATTGAAGTTGCAGTATAACAGATAGGAAGTTATCTGAACCAAACTTTAAATGTCTTTGAGATTTTGCCTTAAATATCTGGGAAGAGATGAAGTAAATACATGAAAGTTAAGATGGAAAAAATAAGTCTACCAGATTGTTTTCATAGTACTTTTCATTCAATGTTAGACTGAAGTCTGTACCTGGGCTGAATTAATGTCTTTTGAGAGCCTGGCTAAGTAAAGGAACAAGAAAGACTTTGACTCGAATAACAAAGAATGGAAATAAAGGTGATTCAGGGGTAAAACCAAGTCTAGACATTCCTTCCAACCAGATCACCAATCAGAAAAAGGCAGAACCAGAGAAACTGAGTATGAAGCAACAGGAGAAAATGAGAGAAACAGAACAAGATTTGAGTGGCCCAAAAATTAACCACAATTATTATTAATGTGGTATCCATATCTCAGTGGCATGGATGAGCTGTTAACAGCGCAACCAGTCAGGACATTGTGAAACACAATTACACATAAAAGCTCATTTAATTTTCACATAATTTCACTCTGAATATATTGGACTCTGGATACTACCATCAGACCCTCTACCATTGCTGATCAAAGAACTCAATCTTGCTGTTATCGTCATGGCCTCCTAGGAGAATTATACGTATGTTCCGATCTTAGTACTGCTAGCTCTTGACTCAAATCTGAGGTGGGCACATCTTATTAGCGGACCTAGGTCTTGTGTTTGCACCTTAACTCCAAAGAAGGCTAGGAAAGCAAGTAGGCATTTTCAGGTTTTATAGTGAGAAGACTATACTGCTTGCCAATAATACTCATTAGATGGGGAATTCCCCAAAATTCTGAAGTGGAGTTAGGATATTGACCAGCAGGAAAAAAAAGAATGGCAGATGTCTCTTACAGCTTAAATGGTTAAAAGAAAATCCATCCTTGCACTGTGAGCCCGCAGATCTAGGGCTGAATTGACAGGAAGAGGGCTGACCAACATCCTCGTGGAAGTTATTTGTTTCTATTTCGATATTAAGAATCTCCTCCACAAAGGAAGTGTTTTTATACTTTGAGCTTATTTTGAAGGATCCATGCATTTTCACAAATGACTTGTCACCGATCCTCTAATTTTCTTCCTGACCATCCTCATGTGTCATTAATAATTGTCTATGATTAATGCAAATCTTAACTTCAGCTCTTCTCAGGCAAAGTGTAAAAGATATGCCACTCAAAGTTTTGCCAAAGGGAATGTTTTCTGGTTCCATTACCCTTTAGAACGTACCTAAGTAGAGTTTTCTACCATAGAATTTCACTTCAGCTGCTATATGCTTGTGGCATGGAGCCCAAAAGCAGGCTAAAATATTTTTCCTTTAGTCCACTGGTTATAAGAAATTCTCTGGAAGGCTGTTCGTGACATTGTCTTGAGAGAGTGATGGAACTGGAATAAAAATAGGACCACTGCAAATATGAGTCACCAGCTCTTGCAAGTTATGTGTCCTTCCAGAACTTTCCTGGACCAACTTCCATCTATTAGACTTCCACTAATGTGCATACCAGACTTTACAGGTAGATGCATCAGATAACCCATACGTCGTGAGCTCAAGGAGTTTGATCATCTAGTAGTCTCCTGGTAAGGCATTTAGTTCTTTGTTTTTAACTTTTAATTAAGGAAACTTTAAAAAATACCCAAAAGTAAGAGAATGGTATATCAAATGTCCATCTACCTCTCTTCAGAAGCTCTTCAACAATTATCAACATATAGGTGTTCTTGTTTATTTATGATTACTACTTTTGCCCGACTAGATTTTTTTAAACAATTACCAGACATGTTTTCATATTAACTATATATAATTCAGCATATACTTTCAAGGGATAAGAACTATTTTTTAAGAAAATATAATGATGCCATTATCACATCTAAAAATTAACACTAATTCTTTATATAATCTAATATTCAGTTTCAAATTTCTCCCACTGCTACACACATGTATTTTAAAGTTGGTTTGTTAGAATCAGAATCCAAACTAGTTCTACCTATTGCATTAGGATATATTTTCTAAATTTTTAAAATCCGTAATAATCAATCACCCCTTCTTTTCTATTGTCATTTCTTTGTTGAAGAAACCAGGTCTTTTGTGGGACTTCTCACGCCCTCGATTGCTCCCTGTAGTGTTTTTTTAATGTGTTGTCTATCTCCTGTATTGCCCATATAGTGGAAGGTACTCAAATTCAGAAGTAGTCTACAAAGAAAAAAAAATAAAACTCAGTTGTACTTTTCAAAAACGCTAGCATCATAAAAGACAAAGGAAAACTGAAGACCTGGTACAGACTAAAGGATGCTAAAGAGGCATGAAAACTAAAATCAACGCATACTGAGAGATTTTATTTTGCTATAAAGGATATTATTAGGACAATTGATAAAGTTTGATAAAGTCTATAAATAGTTCATATTATTATCTTATAATTGTCTCCTGACTTTCATCATTGTACTGTGGGTGAGTAAGAAAATATCCTAGTTTTTAGAGAATACACACTGAAGTGTTAAGATGTAAAGTGTCATATCTATAACATTTCTCAAATGATTCTGAAAAAATATATATATGCGTAAATATATCTACATATATTTATGCATATATACAGTCAAACAGAGAAAGAAAGAAAGAGAGAATGAGGAAGAAGAGAAAGAGGAAAACAAAACCAATGTAGCAAAGTGTTAATATTTGAAGAAGCTGGATGAAAGCTATCTGGAAATTCTTCTTACTATTCTTGCAACTTTTCTGAAAGTCTGTCTACTTTAGCAAAATACAGTTTAAAAACAAAATAAATAGTTTAAAAGTTGATGACATTCAAGTTCAAAAATTTGGCAAAAGTATTTCATAGGTAGTGCTTGGAGCTCTCTACTGCATCACATGAGAAGGGGCATTATGCCCAGTTAGCTCTCTTTTAAAGTGATGGTAAGATTGGTAGGTGAGTTCAGGTGGTCAGCCCTAGCTTGTTGTAAAGATGTCGTCAGCATTTCACTTAATGCTTTTTAGCAGCTATTGATGATAATTGCCTAGATTCATTATTTCATTAGGGACTGCAAAATACTTGTATTCTAATTTTATCATTCTTTCCGCATTTCTAAGCTAGAATTCTCCTACAAAGAGCTTTCACTTATTCACTATTTGGTTAACTTACAATAGAATTTATTTAGTAAAGATAACATAGGTGCCTTCTTTCTCTTTCTCTAATAGTTTTCAGGAAAATGAGATGTTGCCAGATAACTTCCAAAACTACCAAGGACTCTTTTTTAGGTATCCTTTTAAACTCCTAGAATGTAACATATTTAATATATTTCAATGCATTGCTGTCATTATTTTTCTTGGTATCAAATTTTCTCATATCTAGCCAGTGGGAGCTCCTTCAAGTTGGTTCGTATGTACTTTTTAAAAAAGCCACCATAGTCTTTGAGGATGTTCTACTTCCTGATATGACATGTTCTAGCCTCATCTAGTCTATTTCCTGACCCAGACCTTACCTGGTCATCCTTTCAAGGACTCCTGGTTCCTCTTAGTGAAAAAGAGTATTGAGAATCTATATTAGTTTTCCGTTTCTATGTAACAAACTGCCACAAACTAGTGACTTACACACACACACACAGACATATAATCTTTTTTATATTTATATATCTATAAATATGCAATATATTAAAAATCGTAAATTATATTTTATAATAAAATATATTTAATATATATGAAATCTTACAGTTCTGTAGGTCTTAACTGACCTGCAGGGTATTACAGGGCTGAACTCAAGGATTCAGCTAAGCTGCTTTCTTACCAAGAGGTTTGACTGGGAAGAATTTGCTTTCAAGCTCATTTAGGTTGTTGGCAGAATTTATCTTCTTGCAGCTGTATGACTAACAGCCCACCTTCTTAATGGCTGTTGGCTGGAGGCCGCTCTCCAGTCCTAGTGCCACCCACTGTTCCCTGCCACGTGCTACTCTCCATGGGTAGTTCACATCACAGTAGTTTGCTTCTTCAAGGCCGCAGGAGAAGCTCACTCACTGAAGTCAGCTGACATGGAGTTTTACATAATGTAGTGTAATTACGAGAGTGGCAAACTATCCTCTTTGTCTATTCTATTTGCTGGAAGAAAGTTACAGGTACTGCTTGCACTAAAAGTGAGGGGGCTATACAAAGGTGTGACTCACTGAGGGTCTCCTTAGGGTTTGTCCACAGTGGGATCAAAACCTGGGCATTTGCAATAATCACTGCTTCTGAGTCGGTCTTTGCGTTGAGGGCTTTTCAGTGGACTGAGTTAGGAAATACGTTTCTTTGAAAAAGAAAAATACATCATGAATTTATTAATGATGGTCATGGTCTTAGTCTGTTAGGGCTGCTATAAAAAATACCACATGGGACCGGCCTGGTGGCACAGCGGTTAAATTAGCACGCTCCACTTTGGCAGCCTGGGGTTCCCCAGTTCGGATCCCAGGTGTGGACATGGCACCTCTTGGCAAGCCATGCTGTGGTAGGCATCCCACATATAAAGTAGAGGAAGATGGGCATGGATGTTAGCTCTGGGCCAGTCTTCCTCAGCAAAAAAGAGGAGGACTGGCAGCAGTTAGCTCAGGGCTAATCTTCCTCAAAAAAAAAAAAAAAAAAAAACCACAGACTGGGTGGCTTATACAGAGAAATTTATTTCTCACAGTTCTTGAATCTGGAAGTCCAAGGTCAGAGTGCCGGCATGGTTCTGGTGAAGGCCTCCTCTGGTTTGCAGACTGTTGACTTCTCACTGTGTCTCCATGTAGTAAAAGGAGCTCGGGCGCTCTCTCAGGACTCCTTTATGAGGACGTTAATCTCACTGAAGAGAGTTCTGAGCTCACGACCTAATGACCTCCCAAAGGTTCTGTCTGCTAACACCATTGCATTGGGCGTTAGGATTTCAACATATGAATTTGGGGGGACACAAACATTTAGACCAGAGCAGTCACTTAACTTTTTTTAATTTTATATATCTTCTCTTTATTCTTACTTGGAAAATCTTTATTCCTAAAGAGTTTATCATCATTTACTTTCTTTATTATATACCTATATTCATGTATGTACATATATATATATACACATACATATAGTTTAAAACAATAATCATATTGCAAAGGTATTTGCCAGATACAGTTCAAGTATTTCCATTCATAGACTATATTCCGGAGTCAAATTCCTGTGTTTTAAAGTCACTAGAAATAATTCTTTTCCTGTTTATTTTTTCTTATTTAAAAAAATGTCTAGATATCTCCTTTTTGTTTTGGTTTTATTTTGTTTTACAATTATGTAGCACATTCATGTAGTTCCAAAGTCAAAATTATAAAACTAAGTCCAGAGAATAGCAACTTCCCTGTCTGATCTCTTTTTTTCTTCATCCTTCTATGGATAGTATTTTCATTATGTTCTATCCATCCATCTTTTTTAAGTACATAAGCATATGTATGTGAGTCTATCTAGCTAGCACCTATACATATTAATGTTCCCCCATTCTTTTTTTTTTGGTGAGGAAGATTTAGTTTGAGCTAATGTCCATTGCCAATCTTCCTCTTTTTTTGCATGAAGAAGATGAGTCCTGAGCTAACATCTGTGCCAATGTTCGTCTGTTTTGTATGCAGGTCGCTGCCACAGCATAGCTTCATGAGTGGTGTAGGTTTGCACCTGGGATCCAAATCCACACACCCAGGCTGCTGAAGCAGAGCACACTGGACTTAACCACTACACCATAGGGCTGGCCCAAATATTCCCCCATTTTTATTTGTGGATATTTAGGTTGTGTCTAGTCATTTGCTCTTACAAATTTTTGTTCTCTCCTCAAATTTGCCAAGGCATCTAGCCAGGAAAGAATTCTACCATTCTGACTCTTTCTCCTAAACCTCACTGAGAATCTATCCCAGAGATCCAGGTCCTTCTTCCACAACTCTGAAATTGGACTGCTTTAACTGTGCATCCTTACTTTCACTGTATGTCTCCACACGGGGGAAAAATGACATATTCCATGACTTTCTCCCCAGTCACACTGCCCAAATCTAACGGATTCCTCAGGGGAGATGGTGAATGTTTACAGCTGATTGGAAACCAACCAGCTACTACTACTAGGCTCGTTGGTGAATCATGCCTTAGAGTTCTAAGAGTGTTCGTTAAATCTCTTATTACTTTATGTATTGCTATTATACATTCTCATAACGGCTTCAATATTTTCTTTTAGGTGCCAGAATTCTCATGCTATTTCTGAAGTTAATACCAGCATCTTTTACATTTATCTCACCTATCATATTTCACAGTCACTAAAATTTTCAAATACAGTGATATTTATTTCTGGGCACTCTGTACTGAACCAATGATGTCCTATTACCTAATTGTTTTCCTTTATTCTTTTAACTTTATGTTATAAAAATTTTCCAAACATTTAGAAAGTATAAACAATTATATAATTAAATCCATAACCCATCACTCCAATACTTACCAATATTTTGAACTTTTTGTTTCATTTATCACTCAGATTTTTTCATGGAGTATTAAAAAGCAAATCCCACATATCATAGAATTTCAACTGTAAATACATAAGTATATATTTCTAGTATATAAGGACGTTTACAAAACATAACCACAATATTATTATCACATCCAACAAAATAAACAAAAATAATTTAATTTATCTAAAGCTAATCCTGTTTTCCCCAATGATATAAAAACATGGGTTTTTTTTTTTTGCAATTAATTTGTCCAAATCAGGATCCAAACAGGATGTACACATTTCCTTTGATGTATCTTGGGTGTTTAAATTTATAATAGCCCTCTCTCATCTTTTGTGCCCTTTATGTGTAGAAAATGGGATATTAGTTTCCAACAATGCTTCTGATTCTTAATTTAGATGATTTTATCTTCATGGAGACATTTGACATGATCCTCTCTCCCCTGTATTTCCTGTAAACTGCTATCAGAGGCTTGACTATATTCAGGTACAAATTTTTAGCAAGAATATTTCACATGGAGTGCTGCTTATTTCTTATTGTTTCACACTGGGAAGCACTAAATGTCTGGATATTCACTTTTAATGATGCTGAGATTTATCAGTGGGTTCAGGTGAAGTCAGCCTAACTCTATTAGCATTTCCCTTCAACTAGTCTCCTAATGGTTTTAGCAGCCATTGATTATTGGGGTATATATCCATTATTTCCCTTGGTGTTTTTAAATGATAGCCTTTTAATGCTATCATTTTGTTGATGCAATTTACCAAAAACCATTCTATAGATAGGAGAGAGAAGGTGAGTTTTACCTGACCCAAGCTGAGGATTGTAACCTGGGAAGGCAGTCTCCACAAAAGAAGAAAGTGTTCCAAAGAAACATGGTTTTTAGTACAGTTTTATACCTTTTTAGAACAAAGAATATGCATCAAACACACCCAGGATACATATTTATCAAAGTTTCAAAGAGATATTCAGTTGCAAACTAGCAAATTGACATGACCCTGATGTCCAGGAAATGGAACTTATCTTCAGGAGAACTGATATAGGCATTACCAATACTGGCAGGTGTTACTGATACTGGCTTGTAGGAAGGGAAGTATGCATTCTTATCTTCAAAGAGTGCATTCTTTTACTTTAATGAGTAAAGCAGACGTACAATGTATATTTGACAGGCCGTAAGTCAGACCTCTTTAGTCCAAACCGACTCAGTTTTAAACCAGAATAGCTTCCCCATATACCTCAATATGTGAACATTTCTTGTCAATTTCTTCTCCTTTCATTAACTGTGATTCTTCTGTTAAAAAAAAACAAACTTTCCCCCATTAGCTATTTGGTTAGGCTGAAATATATAGCCCACAAAAGAAAGATAGAATAGATACTCTAGTCTTTTCCTTTATTCATCAATGTTCAAAACAATGAGTTGGGAGCCAGCCCTAATGGCCTAGTGGTTAAAGTTTGGCTCAGTTGGCTTCAGAGGCACAGGTTCGATTCACAGGAGGAGAACCACACCACTTGTCTGTCAGTAGCCATGCTGTGGCGGCAGCTCATGTCAAAGAGCTGCTAGACAGACCTAGAGCTGGAATATATACAACTATGTACTGGGGCTTTGGGGAGGAAAAAAAAGGAAGAGAGAGGAAGATTGGCAGCAGATGTTAGCTCAGGGCAAATATTTCCCAGCAAAGGAAAAACAAGAGAAAAGCTGGGGGGAATAAAAAGAAAACCGAAAGGACAAGTTGAGGCCACAGCAAGCTTTAGAAATATACAAGTTTTTAAAATATCAGTATGAATTTCCAGATTTTTATGTATTTACATGCTTCAATTATTTAAATAAATATTCTTTGTGATGTTCAATTGTCTCATATTTGGACAGTAGGAATCCCTTCAAATTGGTACCTGTTTCATTCTGACATGACTCCCACTAATATTTGATAGTTTTCTTGCATTCAGTAAAAAGATATCCCACACTCAACTTAGCCTGAACCATTAGTTAATCTTTCCTGCCCTAGATCTGTAATCAATATTTCCCCCAAAGAACCCTAATTTGTTTGAGTAGAAAATAGTGATTAGAGAACAAAATCTGGAAGTCAATGTTCCTTTGTTTTTTTTTTAATGTCAATTTTCACTATACATTTTGGCAATAAGTAAGATGAGTATGCAAAATATACTGTATAGTATATAGTATATTACTTTTACAAAATATAAGTAAAAAAATATTGTGTGTGCATCAATTATACTGTAAAATTTATTCTAAATCTTATGAAAATAAGCTTATTTGACTTGGGAAAAGTCATTGCATTTATTTTAGGTGGTTGATAACAAGATGCCCAAGGCTCCTGTTTTTCTAGGACATAGTTGCTCCAACTGTTGCTTATATTACACAGCTGTCCTCAGAATTTTCCATTTTCTATAGTACAACATGAAGCCAGATATTTGCAACAGTTCCATTGTTCATGGCTCCCCAGTGAATATACAAACATCCTGCAAATGGCGTGACCTAGCACATTGCAAACACATGGATGAAACCACTGACCAAGGAGCTGCTATATCCTGACTCACTGTTTGTTAATAATTTATTGTCAGTGACAAATGTGGATCAGCACATGCATGAAGAGTAATTCAAATTAAAAAGATACATCATTTAAATAAAATGCGTGGGAGAAGAGGGAATGTTTCTGAATATAATTAAAAGTGGTATGTACTCTAGATTTAAACAGTTGAAGGAGATTAGCAACTTTTTAGAGGTTGCATACCAAGATCTTCTCTATTTATTCCTGGTTGTGAGTGAACATGGGACTATCTTGAGAATATCTCTAGGTGTTAACTTTTAAATTGAAAATAAGACCAATCACATATTAAGTTATTGTTAGCTGATGTGTTTATTTTCCATCAATAACTCGCAGGGATTAAGTGTCCAGGTGTCTGGGAGTAAGAAGTCCCTGAGGGAGAGGTACCTGAGGAGCTTCCTTGGATAACAAGAAAAGGGAAAATGGTATCAAGAACAAAGATAGGCATGTTGTTAGGACAACACACAGTCATATCACATATTTAAGGATCACTTACTATGTGTTAGGCTTAGTGGTGAGCAGTTCTTGTGTATCAACTCACTTTTCACATAAAGTCCTCTGGTATAAGTAGGACTTTATTCCAGTTCTATAGATAAGGGATCTAAGTTGAGACTTTGAGCATTTTGTTCAACTAGCAAGGGATAGAGCCAGGGTTCAAATCCAGAAAGTCTGATTCCACAATCTGTATCATTAGCCATTATGCTACAGCTATCTTCAAGGGCACCTATGAAAGAGCATTGAACTTGGATAGTGGTGCTTCTTAGATGAACAAAGACACAACTTGTTCCTTTAGAGTTTGTTGGACAAACTTACTATAAGGAAGAGCCAGGATATAGCTGAAGAAGCGTATGGCTTATAAGTCAAGGAACTGAGGCAACGTCTAGAAATCTTATAAGGAAGCACAGGAACTGATTTGAAGAGTTAAAAGTCATCTTTCTCAGGATCAATCTGGTAGAGAATGTCTTAATTCATTTACTCATCATATACTTATCGAATGGCTGCTATATGCTAGGCACTGGGGATGAAATGGTGAATAAGACAGCATCCAAACTGACAATGTTACTTGACTAATGGTAAATGACTAATGTACATTACTAACATCTCAGTATTCTCAGAAATTTTTACATTTTATTTACTTAATGGCAGTTTTTACAATATTATACAGCAGAGCTATTTCAGATCTAACACAGTATACGTGACTGTGAAACGTCTTGCTTTGAACAATATTGAACACTACGTATAAGTGGGCTTATGAGAAAAATAGAATTGTGAAAAACGCTCAAAACTTACTGAAATTTGTATCTATAGCAGTAAAAAAATTAGCTTTTCTATTTAAAATGCTAGCACAGTTTTGAAGATTTTAAAATTACTAATGAGCAAATAAAAATGATAATATTATTTTCTTTTTTTAAAAAGATGATGGTGGTTGGATATAAGTTGGTATAAGAAAGGCTTGAACCTGCTGAGGTATGAAGATAAGGGGAAAATGTAAATAAACAGACAGAACTTCACAAAAAGCACTTCAAAACCTGAGCACGTGATCAAACTGAGCCAAGAGAAAGAATAACGAATGAATATCTTTCCTGGACAACACTGTATCCCTCTGTGGTCTGGCGCATTTTACTGTTCTAGTGTACTTTGCATTCAGCTGCAATTCCATGATGGCATACAAATTAATGTGCTAGGAAAAATTGCATAGGGACCTGCACGAATTCGTATTATACTGACATCACCCTCCATTTACGAATTGCTCATGTTCTCGTTCATCTTACAGAAGCACGTGTTGCAAAAGCACACATTGGGTTTAACTATCCATATGTATTAACCATACGGACAGCTTAATGCCTGAGCTCACCTTTTCCTTTAGCAGAAATACTGCAGATTTTTATATCCATGTGATGGAAATAAAGAGATGCACATGCAACATTTCTTCTCTGAGGAAATAATTTCCAATCTAGTATGTTCCTATAATGAGGTGTGAATGTGATGTTATCCTTTGCGTAGTAGTTGTGAGACGATATTTTGTGTAACAGAGAGCTGGAATGTCTCTCTAGCCAGCCCAGTAATGAAAGTCCTCCAGCTGCCATATAATGAACTGCCTACTTTGTATTAAATAAAGTTTTGTTGAATGGATAAATTAAAGAATGAAACTCATTAATTAAAAGCTTTGTTATTACGAACCCCCAGTGTATTACCCTAGTTAGTTTCTTTTTAAATTATCATGTTCAAGGTGACATTTCAAGGTTGTTTCCTATAAAATGGAATGAAATTCTTGGTCCTTTTTAACCAACAGAAATAAAAAGCCTATAATAAACCTTTATTAAAACACAACGTTAATTATGTTAAGTTTCTTAATGGTGGAGTATTAATTGCTACTACAGTTTGGTAAATTTGAAACCTCAATAACTACCTGGTGAAAGACATTTCTTCAGAATCTTTAGAAACACTATACAGTAATAAACAATGTAGATAGGCCAGACAAGAACTGTATAGGAGGCAGGAGACAGATTAGAAAGCCAAAAAGAAAGAATGTTCGGGTTCTTTAATGGGCTGTGAGTGACATAGAGGAAACCGAAATGACATAGGCTAGTGGATGCTATATGACTTTTAAGATCCTGTTGGCACTAGTTTCTATCTTTTTATTTATTTATTTATTTATTGTTTTGGTGAAGAAGATTGTCCCTGAGCTAACATCCATGCCAGTCTTCCTCTATTTTGTATGTGGGACACAGCCACAGCGTGGCTTGGTGAGCGGTGCATAGATCCGCATCTGGGATGGGAACCCATGAACCCTGGGCTTCTAAAGCAGAGAACATGAACTCAACCACTACACCACAGGGCGGGGCCCCCAGTCCATCTTTTGAAAGCAATTAATTGCAAGTATCAATGAACAAATAGAGTGTTAAAGCTAAAAAGAATGTGGTGAGGAAGTGCAAAATGTTTTGTCTTAAAATATGGCAGGTAGGTAAACGATGTGCTAGATATTTTGTTTTGTTTTATTTTGCCATTTTCTACAATTCAAACTTAAGTACTGTTAATACCCTAAAAACAAAGATGTATGTAAATTTGCCCTCCTCCATTTTTAAATATCCCTTCTCATTTATTAGTATCCCCTCTCATTCCTCCTTAAAATTAGCTAGAAAGAAAAATTATTCAAGGAAATGATATTCTTGAGTTTTATTAAATAATAAACAAAAATTAAATGAAGATGGAAAACATTCTATTAGTTTTTAGTCTTTCTGTAAAACCAAGGTAACATTTTTTGTGGTCATTGTATTAGCCCCATATGTGTGTATGTATCTATCTTTCATCTACCTATCTATCTCTATCTCTCTATCATGTTTATCTATCTATCAGTACTCCACTCTGCTTCAATAAGTATTAAAGATCTTTTAAAAATAGAAACCTTATTTATGAAATAAATAGAGGTGTAAAATTATACATTTATTCCCATAATTACTCCGATAAACTTTGATCTAACTACTTTTCCAAATGAGAATAAGTTTCAGGTCAATTAACTAGTGCTCAGTCCTTAATGAATGTGGCATACACATCCAAGGTGGTCCAAAACCTTCTGCTGGGACACAGAGAGAATTACCCGGCTGACAGGAGACAGTGGTAGAAGTTAAGTTTCTAAAAATAGTATAATAGCCTGTAAACAAACAGAGCAACTTCCACCTTTAGATAAAATCATATATATACAGAAACAAGAAACAGAGATGACTGTGTTTCACAGAATGGCAATGTGCGATTTATGAACCTTTGATGGATCTATGATCTCTGCTATAAGATCAGTGATCGTTTATCAGGCAGTGGCTAAAACTGCAGAGATTTTCTTCCTCATTGAGATATACAAGAAAAAAAATGTGTGTCCTGAGTATATGCAAAAGAACTGTCTACAGCTGAAGGCAATAAGGGAGAAAAAAATGCATTCCTTTATTCCCTCAGACGTATTTCAGTATCTACTCTGAGTTCTGGGTGAGGGAAATTAACGGTCTTGGAGATCAGAGACAAAGTCTCAACACTGAGTAAGTACAGGGATGGATTGTCCAATCAGACCTGCAGGAAAGAGAAGTCCTAATAATTTCAGATGTATAGGCTATCAAAAAAAAAAAAAGGGGGCAAGAACAAGGCAGGGATAGGTTTGGGACATATCATGAGCTTCCCATGTCCTTCCTTTCTACCCTGGACATGACTTCTCTGGTCCAGAACAATGGATGAGGGCTCCAAGTGAGGTGTGGCAGGGTTCTTCATATGATGAGGAGCATTTATGTTATTTAAGTGATGAAACATCTTTTTTTATATTCCCAGAAAGTTGTATAGCTTATGTGACATTCTCTAAGGATCTACACCTCATAGAGTCTGGGTTTACTTACTATCAATAATAGGGGAATCTGGATAAGGTATTGAGAAGATAAGGTTTCTTCTTCCTAGTAAATATTATTAGTCTATTTATCCAGAAGTCTAATGTGTAAGGCAACAAGACTGGGTAACTTGTCTTCTTTTCACCTTCAACTGCGTTCCTCCTCTCCCTGCAATGGGAAAGAAGGGATTGCAGGCCAACTATTTGAACTCCAAAGAGGCAACTCGGGGGACAGACAAGGGTAGTGAATGTTGTAATACTCTGTGCTTAGCCTGGGATCATGATAATCATAGCTAATATTTTTTGAGTGCTTACTTTGGGAAAGGCAGTGCTCCAAATGCTTTTCAATCATTAGCTCATTCAGTCCTCGCAGCAATCCCATATAGTAGGTACAGATGAAACCGAGGAACAAACTGTTTAGGCAACTTGCCAAAGTACACAGCAAATAAGCGGTAGAGCTTGGAATCGAAGCTTGGGGAAATATCTCCACAGCCCACTCATTTAACTTACATGTGCGCTGGCTCAGGATGCTATAGAAATTCTCAGCAGAGCACATAAGTCAAACCAGTCCATGAGGGAGTATGAGAAAGACTTCCATAGCAGATGCTGCAGGAACCGAGTTCTGAATAATGACAGTTGACTAATGCCAGGGATTGGGGTAGGGGGTAAGAAAAGGAAACAACTTTTACTGAAAGTTTATTTACCTTGAATAATTGCTTATAACTGTAGGCCTGCTTCCAAAAGCAAGGATTTCATGTTTTCCTGAGAAATCTTTAAAGAACAAGCACATTTTTTTAACCTCCTAAATCAAATAAATATTTATATCATTAAACACTTAAAATAGACACCTTTCCAATAATCAAATGTTACAAAATAAGTGTAAACTAAGTATTTCTAAATAAGGTAGAGGACCATGTAATTTAAAATAACCTTCTAAAAATTGCTTATTAAAGCAATTAATTACCTACTAATTTCTATACTTTGGGTATTCAGATTTTTGAAATGTAGTGGCGAGCTTCCTCAAAGACTGGTATAGCAATATCAGTATGAACTCCAGCCAAATAATGAGATAGGAAAAGGATGAGATGCAGAAGAAGATACTTGAGTTCAAGACCTAGTCATGGTAACGGCTGGCTGTGTGGTCTTGGCAAGCCATTTAACTTTTCCAAACCTTGATTTAATCATATGTAAAAGAGAAAAAGTCATCTGTACTCCTAGGTAATCACCTAACTGGCATTTCTGGCCATTGGGTAAGTGTATATTTGATTTCAGAGGAAACACAACATCTGATTTTCCAAACGGTTGTACCATTTTAGGCTTCCAGAAGAAATGTGTGACAGATCCAGTTATTCCAGCTCCTCAGCAGCATTTGATATTGTTGGTCTTTTGAAGTTTAGCCATTTTGGTGAACACAAAATTGTAATCTAATTGCGGTTTTAATTTGAAGTTCTTTGATAACTAATGAATAATTACTAATACTTATTGGCAATTACTACATCTTCTTTTATAATGTGTTTATTCAAGTCCTTAACACTTTTTGTCTGTATTTTTATTATTGTGCTGTACATGTTTTTTGTATCTTCTGGATACAATACTCTGTTCTATATATGTTCAGAGATTATTTTCTCCTATTGTCTGTCCTCCTTGTTCATTTTCTTAAAAATGTCTTTGATTAAATACCTGTATTTAATTTTTAGGCAGTCTAATTTGTTGATTTCTTTCTATTGCTATCTCTTATTGTATCCTGTGTAAGACATCTTTACCTATCCTAAACAATTCTCATGTTTTCTTTCGTTTTTCAGTTTCTTTCTTTTTTTTTTGTGAGGAAGGTTGACCCTGAGCTAACATCCATTGCCAATCTTCCTCATTTTGCTTGGGGAAGATTATCCCTGAGGTAACGTCTGTGCCGATCTTTCTCTAGTTTGTATGTGTGATGCCCCCACAGCATGGCTTGATGAGCAATGTCTAGGTCCGTACCCTGGATCCAAATGCACAAACCCCAGGCCGCCAAAGCAGAGTGTGAGAACTTAACCACTATGCTACTGGGCCGGTCCTCAGTTTCATTTTTATTTCTACTGCATTTTCAGAATAACTTTTGTATAAAGTAGGACTTGGCATTCATTTAGTTTTCACATGGATGAACATGATTACATTACCATTTGTTGAATAGAATTTTTTCCCCCATTGAGAATGTAAGCCCTACTAATTTGGTCTTAGTTTCAAGATTGTTTGGCTATTACACTTCCTTTGATTTTACACACAATCTTTAGAGTCAGCTTTTCAACTTCCACTGAAAAAGTCCTGCTGAAATCTTGATTAGTATGGCACTGAAGGTATAGATTAATTTGGGGAGGTTATACAAGATAAAAGAGCTATGGACATGGATGGTGGTGAGGTTTGCATGATATTGGGATTACATCTAATACCGCTGAATTGTACACTTAAAAATGGTTAAGATGGCAAACTTTGTGTTATGTGTATTTTACCACAATAAAAAAATTTTTTTTAATGCAGAGTTAGATGTTGATCTTCCTAAAGTTCTCTCCCTCATTCCAAATATTGGGCTACAGATTCTAATCATGCAGCCAACGTCTTCTTTTGCCTATGATTCTTGTTTTTCTTCTTTCTCTCATCCCCAGTTACTTGTTCATTCCTAGTACAAAGCACTTTAGTTCTGTCTTTTGTCACAGCCAAGTTTCTCTGGCCCTCAAGGTCTCACTTTCCACCTTTCAATGCCTTCCAAGATATTTTCCCCCAACAAACACAGCATCCTCCTTAAGAGAAGTTCTGCATTAATTGTTAAGATAATATGTATTTTCACCTCACTGCAAATGCATCACTATTTATTGAATTTCTCAACATGAAAGTGAATATAGCTGGACTGAGCACTCTGACATGGTTTCCATTGCCAGAATGAGAAGCTCACTGAGTGTTGTCAAGATGGCGTGTTTGCCAAGGCACTCATTTCTCAATCATAAGGTATTTAGTCCAGAGAAGGCTTCTTTATTAGCACAGTCTAAAGAAGTGATCTTTCCTCTTACAACTGTAGGCCTTTTCTTATTAGTGAGAGGAGGTATGTTGCGGGCTATCCCATATACTAAAAACTTTACTTTTAATTTAACTATCCAGCCAGCAACTTCGTTCAACTTTCTATACAGCATGGACAGAAGACACAACGGGTGACAATGTCATTTACACTTACTGCACTGGGAAATGTTATCCACGGACAATTCTGTGAAAATGTGTCATCTTTGACATTGTTCTGTATCAACCAACTCACCATTTCAAAGCTACAATGCAGATATTTCTGGATTCATTTGTCAGATCTCTGAAGAGGTTACACAATATCTTTTTCTTCTTGTGTATGTATAATCCTATTGCTATTCCTGTTTTCCTTTCAAAAGAGCTCCAAAATTATTGTGGAGTATTTTTATTTTATTATTTATACCTCCAAATTGTCACCAGAGTTTTACTCTGGTGATAATCATAAATTGCTACTTCTTTTCAGTGGCAGAGAGTGAGGTTTCCAGAGGAAATTGCTACCTTGAAGGAGTATAATGCATATTAACAGTTATTAAAGTAATTTTTAATTAGCCTCAAACCATTTGTTTTTCCTTTAAGCTGTTTTATTAGAAAAATTTGTTTCTTACTTTTGTAGCAGTAAGCTATATAGATTTTTAAAATAAGTAAACAAACGTTTCTCCTCATCTTTCTTTCTTTGTCCCTGTTCTTGGGAAATGTATTCTGTGCCTATCCAGCTGTGCTGGCTGTGTGTCAGTAATGTGAGTCACTGTGCGAGGTTCTCCACACACGAACAGGAACTAACACAAAGAAAAATACAAGATATTGCTCTTGGATTTTGTTTACAGCCAAACAGCAGGGAAGGGAGGCAATCGTGTGGTTTTTCAATGAGGTGTGATTCATTGTATTTTTTTCTATTTGTCACTGACATTGATATTTTCAGTTAGTTGCATTAGATCAAAGAGATGGAATTGGGACAAGAAGAGAAATGGTCTTCAGAGATATCTCTTGACTATATTTCAGCTAGGAAATCCCTTGGTAATGTTAGCAAACATTTTTATTAAAATGTCATGAAAGTAAAACTTTACTGATAAAGTGTTAACTAAATATGGGCTTTTCGCATCCACAAAATCGTGCAATAATCAAATAACATGTATATCTCTGTCTTTCAGTTTCTTTCTATGTGTTGATTAGAATTATGGAATCTGAGATGTGGAGACAATCTTAAAAATTATATTTTTGCAGATAAGAAAATCAAATTCCAGTTCTCTTAAGGGATTTTCTCGGTCCCATACAGATAAATCTTGCCAGGATCAATCTCACGACCAAGAGTGCTGTGATTTCCAGTAAACTCCCTCCATTACTACCCTCTCCCTGCTCTGATAATCAACAAAGAAAATAACTCAGTGAATCATTGGTGGCTGGTGTTTAGTTAACCCTACATAGCCTGAAAATTAAATAAAATTGTCAGTTGACCCATGTCACCAGCTTGCACTTGGATTGAAGTGGGTTAAACAATATGATGGGACCCAGAAGGTTCTAATTAAGGAATAATTGTACTTCTCGCTGCCAGTCAGAAAAGAAGCAGATTCATAAACAGATTCTCATGCCTCGTAAATGAGAAAGCTTTAATAAAGCCAATTGGCTGAAACAACACTTTTTTTCTCTCTTTCTATCTCTCCCTAAGGAGGAGAAGGGTGAGAAAGAGTCCAAGGGCAGAAGTGAATCTGAGGATGAAGTTATGCCACGTAGCTTCTCAGAAAAAAAAAAAAACTCAGTCAGTATCTTTCAGAAAAGTCATAAGGACATAAATCCTACATTCTAAAGGTTGCAGAAATTGAGTTATCTCTGCAATGATCTCCAAACTATAAGTCAGATTTATCTACTTTTATTACTTTATTAACTTCTTTAAGAAAAAAAGGAGCTGTAATTCTGCCTTTCATAATGTGGACAATGCTGTCTAGATGCAGAGCTGCTTGCATGTGAAGGACGGGGGCACGGGTTCACGATGAGGACTATGTCATTATGTAATTAAATGTTTACATGATGCATACTTTGTGTGTCAATCAGTTGAATTCAGTATAGAGTTCTCCTTTGAGAACTCAGTGTTTCTGCAAGTAACAAGGACCAAAAAGCCTACTACAAGCCCAGTTTTCCTGACTGTGTTGTGAATAGTTAAAGGTCTGTCCTTTATCTTCTAGGTTCAGATGGCTAAGTATTGAATAAATATTGTTGACCAAGTGACTACCACTATTTTTGTGTCTGACTCTTTGTAGGGCCCAAACGCTAATTCCATTTACTGAAGCTTCCTTGGTTAAAAGTTCTGGAAAGCCTCAAGAGCATACAATAAAAACAGTGATGAACTACCTTAGGAATGCAATTTTACAAAGTTGTCATGAAAACAGCAAACCCATTGGAGCTGGGAAAATACTGTAAAGTACGGTAAAAATGTCCATCTTAGGGGAGAAAAGGACAATGGGCATTGCAGGCTTCCCTCTTGTCCTCCTTTATCTATATGCTTCCTTTCCTCCAATTTAAGAGCATGCGTTAGGAAACTAAGAGAGAGGAGACAACTTTCCTGGGAGAAATGGAAAGAGGCAAGAAGGAGAACTGGAAGGATGTAGGGAAGCAGGGCAATGGAAGAGATAATTCTGGAGCCTAGAGTAGCTTTAGCGATGCAGCTCTGAGTAGGAGGTATTGCCTTTTGGTATGGAGATAACCTTGGCTCGGAAATGTTGGAAGGTGTGGTTGGCATGCAGAGACCAAAGGAGATAGACCATGGCCAAGGACTTACTTTCAACTGTTGACTCAAAGATAAAAGATTAATGAACCTGTATATATTCATATATTTGTTAGCTTAGTTCGAAAGACACAAGTGCTCAAAGCCCTGAGTCCAGTATGAAGTCTGAGTTTCCCTTGTGTGTTGTTTAAGCACCTTCTCCCAGCCAGGCCAGTCTGCCTCTTCCAAATGACTCATTTTTGTTTCAGATGATTTGCTTGCTACTGTCCTCTTCCAGAGAACAGGATTACCATTTCTTAGAAATGCTATTTGGAGGTATATTTCTCTGGGTAGAAAGTTAGACAGATGGCGAAAACAAAGAAATGCTATGTTATGTCAAAGGAGGAGGGAAAAAAATGCTATTTAATAAACTGCAGAGCACTGTCTGTACAACTCCTCACAACTTATGTAGTGACAAAACTCTTTTCTGGGGAAAATTGCTCTCTTATTTAGGCAAACTCTTTAATAGGCTTTGTAGTTATAGAAAGTGAACCATCTATAGGGAGAGGTTAAGGAAATATCCTTGCAGGACATTTGGTCCTGTTCAAAATGCCCATCAGAAATCTGGTCCACACCAAAAGGTCCTTGATATCTGATCATATTTGGTCCTGTCTGAAACATCTATGGAGAAATTGGGTCCAACGTAAAAGGTCCTTGATATTTGGTCTTGTCCAAAATCATTTGGTATGGACCAAATATGCTCATGGACATTTTGGACAGGACCAAATGTTTGCTAATCAAAAATACACAAATTCCCTGTGTATTGAAGTTTAGAGAATGTTCAGTTTTATTTGTATGATTTGTTGTATGTGGATTTATACTAGGTTGTTGGTTAGTGGGATGGGGAAAAAGAATAGTGAGCAGAGAGCATCTTTTAGTTTTGAAGCCCTAGAGACATCAGAACAGGTGTGTGCCTAAGGAGAGGGGCCGCCACAAAAAGATTATCTTTTATGGGAATGGCTGAAAAACTTAAGAAGCATGATATCTATACCCAGTTTTAAATGATTTCACCTCCTGTGTTGTGATTCTCCTCATCATCTTCAAAGCTTGAGTACAGTCTAATGCACACACTGGCTGTGTGTTATTGGGGTCTTCAGAATGAGTCATGGACCATTCTGAATACTCAGGACCAAGCGGTGAAAGGAGAGGACAGCACCCAGCATGTATAGTGAGCAATGAGGCAGTGGTGATTAAAGGGAAGCCAGGAGTTCAGAATGAGAGATAAGAGTGACCAAGAGAAAAGATATGTGTCTTGGTAATCTTCAGAATTATGGCACAGGGCTCTGGACTTGATACAGTTACATGAGATAAAAATTAAAGGGTTTAGAAATGTTTGGATTACCTAGGAAAGTATATTATTGAATTATTTCAGAATGTTGGGGAAATAAAATTAGAGCTTCTAAATATCTGTGAATTATATTTCTAAAGTAATATACTTCCAGTGTTTAGAAAGCACATCGTTTTAATCAGAGAAGATCCAGAGGATGAAAGAAGAAAGAGAGTGACCAAAGAGAGAAGATGGTCTGTTGCCTGTCTGTGGATGACTTGGTGTAGATAATTATGTTGCTAAAGGGATAAGTAAGGGCTGGTTTATGTCAGCCTCTACTCCAGGCATGTGCTTAGTCATCTACAAATGAAAGGACTGCACTGTCTTCAAGAGGAGAACTAAAGGACTACACATATTTGAGATTTCATTTCCATATCTTTTAACTCTTCATGGATAAACATACTTAAAGACTGGGGAAATATCAGAAATGTGAACTGGACCTTTAAGAAAGAGGAACAATTAGCAACCAAACATTATGAAGCTTTATTGGTACAAACAAAGAATGAAATACTATGCTATCTCTCTAGGTCTACTTTAAGTGAATAATTATTTTAATATGGTTTTATGTACTTGATCTAAATAGGCTATAAGTTCCTTGAGGGTGGCTATATATTTTTTCTTTTGGCATCTTGGAATGCCTAATGTTTCAGAGGCACTTGAGTAAGTTTATTAAGTGAAATAACTCAAAGAGAAATCTTAATATTTGAATTACTCAGAATCTGTAAAATATTATAAAACACTCAGAAGAATATCTTTGGGTAACTATAATTGGATCAAGTAATACAAATAATATTAATTCTTAGGCATGTACTTACGTTTAATATATTAAGTAATCACAGGTGCCAATAATATACATTTTTAAGAACTATCTTTAGAGATTTGAACACAGATTTCCACTTCTTTTATTCTGCACTAAAACCTGACATAATAAAAAATGTTCTGAGGGGCTGGCCCTGTGGCCGAGTGTTTAAGTTCGCGCGCTCCACTGCGGCGGCCCAGGGTTTTGCTGGTTCAGATCCTGGGCGCGGACATGGCACTGCTCATCAGGCCACGATGAGGAGGCATCCTACACGCCACAACTCGAAGGACCCACAACTAAGATATACAACTATGTACCGGGGGAATTTGGGGAGACAGAGAGAAAAACAAAAAGATTGTCAACAGTTGTTAGCTTAGGTGCCAATCTTTTAAGAAAAAAATGTTCTGAATTCCTTCTGGGACAGAATTATGGGTCTGAAGTATACAGGCTTACTGTAAGGTGTCGAAGAATATCTTTACTTTTGACTTTCATTCTCTGATGATTTTAATCCCAACAAAAGTGAAACTCCCCAGAACGAGAGCCTGAGTTTGGGAGACCCCGTTTTCACGTCAGCTTTTTTGTTCAATCTGAAGGGGAGCACGTCACATCTCCAAATCTGAAATATATGTTTTATTTTCCACAGCAGTGTACATGTTAAGACTGCTATTTGCACACCAAGATACCTCATGGGTAAACAGAGGCTCTCTGTCCTGTAGTTACTTGGTCAGATAGAATATTCTAGGTTTTACAGAGCAGATATTATACTATTAGAACAAAGAGTACCTTTTGCTTTCAGTTAGAGATTCTCTTAAAAAATTGAAATTTCCCTATTTACCCCTATCTGCATCCACAGATGATTCTTTTGATGGTCTTAGTTAGAACTGGGGGCCATGAAAACTAGAATAAGCATGTGAGATGTTGGCTTTTGGATTGATAGTTCAGAACTTTATTATGTGACACAAAGATCACTGACCAAAGGAAGACCAAATTGAATTCCTTTGCATCAGATGTTGCATGTCATCAATGGTTGCCAAAACATGATTATAACTCAGATATATTTTTTAAATGTTTCACTCTATGTTATTATATATATTTTTACACATATACGTAATATATATATTTTTCAAATATTATGTCAGTAAATAGGAAAGATGACATTTAGCAGAAGACTGATCTGTGGATGCAAAGTATCATTTGAGAAGTATGAGGTACAATGGGTAGAGAAAAGTTTTTTAAAGTATATCTGTATTATGGTATTGTTATATTGTAATCATGTATTTATATAAAATATATCTTTATAAACACACACCCCACCAAAATAATGATTAAATAACACTTCTGACACAGGATATCATGAAGAGAAAAAAATCAATGGAATTTTGTACGTAGTCTGTTCCAAATGCTTGAAGAGAATCATTTTGATATTTGATGAGTTACATTTTGTTAATGAAAAAGTTCTTTGACAGAAAATGAGCTATTACTCATAATAAGCCATGTAAAGTATTGAAAAGTAGAAAACAATCACATTTTCCTTCTCTCATTCACCTCAGAATGGGTCAGAATTTAGTTTGAATTGATGTTAATACAATTTGGAGTAAAAAAAATGAAGAAAGTTTTTAAACAAAGGAGCAGTATACTAAGAACAAAGTTCTACTATAACACTGCTCTGGTAAGACAAATTCATCATGGAGCTGAGATGGGTGTAATTTCAAGGAGAGGTGGGAATGGCAAGGAGTGTCATGATGGCAAAAGGAAGAGTGGAATTCCTAGGGTTGTGTAATCAGATCTATGACTGAGTCTTGCGGAATTATATGGCCTTTCCCTGCAATCCCCAAGGCATATTATTCCTTGCCTCAGTTGGAGTTGTAATAATGTCATCTGGAAGATTCATTTTCATTATGTCTAATGGTCTATGAACAAGGATTTTAATGTACTCCCTTCTCACTCTTTCCAAAGTTTGGCCCCAAACTCAAATTCCTTCTATTTATCCTCCAGGCTAAAACTAGAGGTAGAAAAATGAATATATTATATACATATCCAGGAAATGATGCAGTGCAGTCTAGCAATCATATTATCTTCTGCAACAACAAAAAAAGTCATTTTAGATATTAACAACAGAACACCTTTAGGGATTACTCTGGGATCAAAGCATGATTCTCCAACTTTCATATTTTACTGTAAACTGAAAAGCTTCGTTTCTAAGTAAAATTTTTGACAGGAAAGTGTAGGTAGAATGAGTGGAGATGGGGGTGGCACCAAAGAGATGAAAGTGTGCAGGCAAAGCTCTTTGTTGCTGAAATCGATACGTAAAATGCTTAAATTTTGTTGTTGTTTGAAGAGGGTGAAGGGAGCTGAGCCAGCCTCCACCTTTTTCTGTCTCTCGTTAACCTGAATCTCAGCTCCTGTCTCTCTTCCCCAAGACCTCTGGATTCCAGGAATCTGTCTTATTTCCATGGTGCCCTCTCAGTTTTCCTGTTCCCTTGACGCTGACCCAGGTCTCGGCTCCAGACAGAATCATCTGGTGAGATACTGTGGTCTCTGGGTTCTGCCTGTCAGCTGCCGCAGGAATGCAGGAGGCAGGGAAGTGTATGTGGTACAGGAGGTAGAAAAGCAAAAGCTCAGAACTCAGATCACATGAAGTTTGAATTCCTCTTCACTCACTGAATCATGTTACAACAGGTTCAAATTAATTCATCTATCTGAGCTTCCTTTTACATCGTGGCTGGCAAATGAGATAATCGACGTAAAGCACTCAGCATGGAGCCTGGCACATAACAAGCACCCAATTGTTGTGAGAGGTGATGTTAGAATAAAGTCATTATTACCATTACGTTATCATAATTATTATTTAGATACTATCCAATATCATCCTTCACCCAATGAAGCAATCTCTTCTACAATTTAACTTCTAATGACTCCCCAATCTTTTTATTTATGTTTTATTGTTAAAGATTAACAGCACAATTTGCTCTGCCCAACTTATACTCTCTGGTTCTGCCCACCGTTGCTGCATAGAATTGATATATGTATTCATTTATCTTAAAACACATACACATTTATTTTGTACCGTGAATGTGCTTGGAAATGAGCCAGATGCGAGGGATACAAGAAAGGAGACAGACATGATGTCTACAAGGGGCTTGCAAACTAGTAGTCAGAATTTATATGTACACATTATAAACACTAGGACAGGGTATAGCAGAAGGACAAATAATACATGATTCTACTCATATATGAGGTATCTAAAATAGTCAAACTCACAGAAGCAGAGAAGAGAGGAGCGGTTACCAAGAGTCTGGGGAGTGCAGGAATGGGAAATTGTTGTTCAATGGGTGTGAAGTTTCTGCTGTGCTAGATGAATAAATTCTAGAGATCTACTGTGCGACAGAGTGCCATAGTTAACAATATAGTGTTGTGCACTTTGTGCTAAGAGAATAAATCTCACGTTGTGTTCTTCCCACAGAAAAATAAAAATAAGTAAAACCTCATCTTAAAAAAAAGGAAGATGGGAGTGGTCAACTATCACAAAGTAGTTCTTAAAGCAAATGATGATGCAGTCGCATCTTGAAAGATAGCAAGTTGCGAGTTTACTGAGTCGTGACAGGACTGCAACAGAATAAGGGGAAATCCTGGCAGAGGCTGCACTGCGGGTAAAGATATGAAGAACCGAGATAAAGATAGTTTGTCCTGACTGGTGTCCAAGGAGGGAGGAGCAGAGGGAACGGGCACGGAGAAGGCCAGGAGAATTAAGGGGAGCCTTACCCTGGGTGATGTGTATGTCATGCTAATGCATTTGGACACTTTTGCTTAAGGCAACAGAGAACCATGAACCGATTTTAAGCTGAAGAAATTCATGCTAAAATTTCAAAATGTCATTCTGCGGTTGTGTAGAATGATTTGAATGGGAGGCACTAATACAGTCAGGGAACCATCGAACCACTTAGAAAGTTGCTGCGCTGATTATGGCCACATCTCAGTTCTTGAGATAATGACCTCTGTTGTTCTCGACATGACCGCTAATGCAACATGAGCTTTTCTGATTTTTTAAGCAATTAAATCACACTGTTCAATTCTAGGAAACCAACAGTCAACTAAAACCTTAAGTATTTTTCCTATAATCAGCTCATTGAAGACACTATTCTGTACTAAGGCAGTTGAGCTTAACATACAGCAATATTATCTCTTACTTTTAGCCCATTGTTCCCACCATCAAGTTCTATTTCTCTTTAATTCCCCCCAGAGTTTAGGGTGTTCAGATTTTTCAGTGACATAATCTAAGATGCCTTTTTAAATCATCATCACTTTACTGTTACTTTAGCATTTATTAGTCTTTTACAGAGAAGGAATTGGGTGAGAGAGGTTGTTATTATACAAATTAATTCAGCTAAAAGTGACAGAAATAGACTGGAATTCAGATGCTCTGACCCACGCCCTGTATTTCATCAACTACATGACAGCTTTCACTCAGTGTGCATTCCTGTACAGACAAATTATGTAACAAAAATAGCTAGTTTTCACATTGTCAGCCTAAAGGAATTGGGTTTCGAAAACACATGAATATAGACTATGGAGAATTAAAATTTCATACATCTCCCCATGAAGAATTATCTTCATTTTAAAATAAAATGAAGTAATCTTCTTTTCTGATTCAGTGCAAAAATATTAGGTTCGTTTGTCAAATTTGAATAGGGTATAATTGTCAGGCAGAGGAGGAAATTTAAGACAAAAAGATAGGAAGGGAAGAGCTTTAGAAATGCAATACTGACCAAATTCAGTCCAAGAATGTTCTTGTTACATTATCTGCTCATAATAAAACATGTTCCAGACCTGATACGCATAGAGAACAAAGGACCTCGGATTTTAATATCCAATGGCCAAAGCTTTTCAAATTACATTACCCAGGCTCATAAGCCTATTTGAACAAAGCTTATTGTTAGAATTCTCATCTTTTACAGATTTCGAGCATTGTAAGAACTGTGAAAAGACTTGTGGTGACTTCATGTGTGACTAAATTGGCTAGCTCTCATTTCGACTAGTAACATCTAGCAGTTTTTGCGATAACAGCAGCGGCAAAGGGAAAGTTCTAAGGTTGTTCTTTTTCTTTTACTTGCCTCATTCATACCACTCGCAAAACTGTGTGCCCATCCCCCAACAAAATAAAAGGTATTATATTGTGATTTAAAGACCCTCAGCCTGGTCAGAAAAATACCTCCTGGCACGACCATCAATCTTATCCACAAGGAGAAGAATTGCACGCAGCAACAATGTAGGGCAGCAAAATGTTTTTGAAATAATTTGATTTTTGATATTTCAAAACTGTTGAAGTATTTTCCATGGCAAAAATCAGAACATTTTGTAATGACTTATAATTGCTTTATAATTTAGGTTTGTTTTCTTTTTTGATTTTAAACCAAAGCAGGGAAAACCATAATCTTTTCAGTGCTTAGGGCTGCAAAAGTTCCTTTTGGCTCTGCTTCTTTTCCCTGTAATGCTATTCAAATTATAAAAAATGACTAAATTTGTCACTTAAAGTCACAAGGAGCATATCAATTCTAAAATTATTTTCAGATTCTGGTAAGAATAATACCCATAAGCTGAACTGAATATTCTTCCTATTTTGTGATTTTATGGCTACTTGTGAAGAAAATGTGTTTTAGACTTTCCATGACGTTTTTCCTTTGTCTTATCCTGATGACCTAAGTATGATTTCACAGAAGTGCATTTTTCCCTTGACTTAACCCTCTATTCATTTTTGTAGTCAGATTGATTACAATGGGCAGATAAACTTCTTGGAAATAACAGCGTTTACCATCTAAGGACCTCTGTGTTAGTAAAGCCAAATTCCCAAGATGCGTATTATTGATCCCATGGAGGAATGTACCATACAAATCGCAATTCCTGCAATTGGTTCTGTGTTCTTGTGGTGCTGATTATTAGATTAAAATCAGAATTTGGGATAAAAATTACACTTCCTTGCAAACAGTGGCATCTTATAGGCAAGGCTGTAGTCTGCCTATAAAATCCATAAATAGATGTCAAAATGATGGTTACTTACGCAACTATGCTCCTAGATCAATGTGATTACCTAAAGGTTCAGAGCAGTATTGCGAGATGACTGGAACAGAACCCCGAATCATAACAACATTTAAGGGACCAGGCTGCAAAGTTGTTCCACATAATTTAGTCATCTGTGTCCAGAGCGGAACTGTAGTGGAGGAGCAGTGTGCCTGTTGTTATTTTGATAATGCAATCGTAAACTGCTCGTTAGTGAGCTATAATGCTCAAGAAGTAACATTACAAATATTTCAACTTTAACCATCACTAAATAGATCTTCAAGATCTCAAATTTATCCAAGATTTTTTAAATGCATCTTTAAAGTATTCTTCCGCTTTCATGCTTCTGATTTTAAAAAAGTCATATTGTACTAGAAATGATAACATATGGAGAGAGCATATGAAGAAAGATCCCTAAGAATGTTAATTTTTTGTAACACCAATGTTATCTCAGAAAGTAGCTGTAAAACTATAATTCTAGTTTATAAAAGGATATAAAAATTTTCAATATTAAAAGTTAGTAATAAATATGTAGATTTCACAACCTATAGCTGCTTGAGTCCCACTACTGTTCATAACTTTTCTATGCTAAGCTAAAGTCTCTGTACTTCCATGCAACCAAACTAATTTCTAGGAGGTTGGGTTAAAAAAAATCAGATACATTCTTTGAGGTCACAGAGTGAGTTGCCAATAAGCAGGAGCCAGAGATGTACATGAGTGGTGGACATTTTGCCAACACTGATGAGTTGCCTTTAGTTTTAAAGTCCATATGTAAGGGATATGTTTCCTTTTGGGAATACTTAAATTGTAAATCTCACTATCATAGTTTCAAATTAAAAGTTTTTCTACATGAGTGTCAAGGTTTTTCATCCTGAAATAAGGCACTGAACATTTGTTCTCCAATTTAAAAATCACCCACTGCTTTTTAAAACTTAGAAAAAACTTTCCACACTCTTTATTTTGTCATTCAAGACTTCCCCCTGGTCTCTCCACAGGCTGCATTCTCAATCACATTGCTCCTAAAAAGTAGAGTCAAACGTATGCGTTCTCTGATATTTATGTACCTCCTACAACTTTTCATCTCTTTGTCTAAGGAGATTCTCTCTGATTTCTCCCTGAATTTCAAGAGCATTATAGTCACCCAATAACAGCAAAATCCACAGTCTTTTCAAGTACACTTAGAACCTTTTCCAGGATATACCATGTGGTAGACCATAAAACAAGCCTCAATAAATACACTAAAAGGGATTGAAATCATACACAGTATGTTCTCTGATCACAATAGAATAAAACCAGAAATCAATAAGAGAAAGAAATTTGGGAAATTCACAAATACTTGAAACTTAAACAACAGAATCCTAAATAACCAATGAGTCAAAGAAGAAGTCACAGAGGAAATCAGAAAATACTTTGAGGTGAATGACAATGAAAACAAAACATACTAAAACTATGGAATGGAGCTAGAGTAGAGCTTAGAGGAAAATTTATAGCTTAAAAGCCCTATATTAAAAAGTGTATAGTTTTCTATTGCTACAGTGACAAATTACCACATATTTAGTGGCTTAAATCAACACAAATTTGTTATCTTAGAGCTCTGTAGCTTGGAAGTCTCACTGAGCTAAAAGTCAATCTGTCAGTGGGGCTATGTTCCTTTCTACATATTCTAGATGAGAAATTTTCTTTTTCTTGCCTTTTCCAGCCACTAAAAGGATCACATTGCATTGCTCATGACTGTCTTCATCTTCAAAACCAGGAATGGTGGATGGTCCCTTCTCACATCCCATCACTCTGACCTCCTCTTCTTCTGCTTCCATCTTCCAATTTTAAGAACTCTTGTAATTACATTGAGTTTACTTGATAATTCAGAATAATCTCTCTATTTTAAAGTAGCTGATCTGCAATCTTAATTCTGTCTACAACTTTAGTTTCCCTTTGCTGTGTAACCTGACGTATTCACAGATTTCAGGGTTTAGCATGTGGATATCTTTGTGGCAGAATAATGATCTCCCAAGGGATGTGCTATGAAAATATCGTGCTACTTGAAAGAGGCCAGTCACAAAGGACAACATATTGTATGTTTCTATTTATATGAAATATCTAGAATAGGCAATTCTGTAGAAACAGAAGGCATATTAGCAGCTGCCTAAACTGAAGTAGGGGTAGGGTGGGGATGGAGGCAAAGGATGTTGGGGGAGTGACTGATAACGAGTAAGGAGTTTCCTTTTGGAGTGATGAAAATATGCTGAAATTTATTGTAGTGATGATTTTACGACTCTGTGAATATACTAAAAACTATTGACTTGTACACTTTAAATGGATGAATTGTACCTTATGTATATATCAATAAAAATTATATTTATATATCAGTACACCAAGTAAAAATTATGTGTATATATAAAAGTATATACACACATCTTATCTTCCTTAGTTTAAAGAGGAATGATGAGCAATTACAGTTCCAGAGTCACTTGGTAAAAATATAAAGTCTCCAAGAGGGTGCAGTAGCACATGAGTACCTGCTCGTTTTTAAAAATAAACTTCTTATATTGAGATAATTTCAGATTTATATGCAGTTGTAAGAAATAATATAGAGTTATCCTGTGTACATAGTTTGCCTCAATAGTAATGCAATGCAAAACCGTGAACAATTCATGACCAGCATATTAGCATCAATACAGTCAAGATTTGTTTGTAATATTCGCTTATTACGCAATGATGTTTATAGGGTCTGTAGTGATGTCTCATTTGACTTTTGATATGGTAATTTGTGTCTTTTCTCCTTATTTTTTTGTCAACCTTGCTGGGGATTTGCCAATTTTGTTAATATTTTTGAAGAATAAACTTTTCGTTTCACTGATTTCTCTTTTTTTGTTTGTTTTCAATGTCATTGAAATGTGCTCTTACCTTTATTATTTCTTTCTTTCTACTTGCTTTGTTTGGGTTTATTTTGCTCTTATTTTTTGAGATTCTTGAGCTTCAATCATTGATTTGTGACTTTACCTCTTTTCTATTATCTTTTTACTGTTATAAATTTTCCTCTCAGCACTGCTCTAGCTGTGTCCCCAAATTTTTGATGTATTATATTTTCATTTTCATTCAGTCTGATGTATTTCTTGATTTCCTTTGAGACTTCCTCTTTGAGCTGTGAATTATTCAGTTGGGTATTGCTTAGTTTCCAAGTGTTAGAAGATTTTCCTATTATCTTTCTATTAATGACTTCTACTTGATTCTTTTGTGGTTGGAGAACATATTCCATATAATTTCATTTTTTAAGAATTTGTCCAGTTTTGTTTTACAGCCCAGGATATGGTCTGTACTGTGTATGTTCTATAAGTACTTAAAATGAATGTGTATTCTGCTGTTGTTGAGTGAAGTGTTCTGTAAATGTCGATTAGATCTGCTTGTTAATGGTGTTGAGTTCTACTACATCCTTGCTGATTTTCTGTCTAATTGCTCTATCAGTTGTTGAGAGAGAGATGCTGAGGTCTCCAATTATAATAATTACAGATTCATCTATTTCTCCTTTCAGTTCTTTCAGTTTTTGCTTCACTTATTTTGTAGTTCTGTTGCGCTGTGTGTAAACATTTAGGATCACTATGTCTTTTTGGTGGAGTTACCCTTTTATCATTATGTAATGTGCCTCTATCTCTGGCAATTTTCTTTGCTCTAAATTCTACTTTACATAATATTAGTATACTCACTCCTACTTTACTTTGATTAATATTTGCTTGATATACCCTTTTGCAGCCTTTTTCTTCAACCTGACTCTACTGTTTTATTCAAAGTGAGCTTCTTATAAGCAGTGTGTATTCAGGTCACATTTTCTTTTAATCCACCCTGTCAGTCTCTGTCTTTCAATTGGTTCATTAAGACTCTTTACATTTAATATAACAATCAATATTTAAGTTTTTCTGCCATATTATTTTTTGTTTTCTACTTGTTCTCTCTGATTTTCATTTCTCTATTGTCTTTTTCCTGCCCTCCTATGTTTTAAATATTTTTTAGAATTCAATTTTGATTTATATTGTTGGGTTTTTTTTGAGAAAGATTAGCCTTGAGCTAACATTCACTGCCAATCCTTCTCTTTTTGCTAAGGAAGACTGGCCCTGAGCTAACATCTGTGCCCATCTTCCTCTACTTTATATGTGGGATGCCTGTCACAGCATGGCTTGACAAGCAGAGCATAGGTCCACACCTGGCATGTGAACCAGTGAACCCCGGGCCGCTGAAACAGAACATGTGAACTTAGCTGCTGCACCACCGGGATGGCCTCTCCATTCCTTATTTTTCAATGAGTGATTTTTATTCTTCCTTAGATTATTTTAATATGCTACTTTCTGTTAGCAAAATCTCTTAGCTCATCTTTGAGGTTCTGAATTTCTTCTCTGATTCCCACTGGATTTTTTTATTTCTAAGATTTTTTTTTAAAGTATGTCAGATACATTTTACTTACATGTGGTTGGACTAAAGCCAATGTTCTTCTTTCTCCAAACATCTGCCTCCTGTCTGCCTTCTCCTTTCTCTTCTTCATTTCTACAGAAAGAACAAAATATCTCCCTCTATTCAGGGATTGACAGAGACATGGGTCTTCCTCAGCCAAGTTAACCATGTGGTACAATAGGAAAGCTAATAATTTTTTGTCCTCCCAAACTGATATTACTTAAAGATATAATCAACATTATGTAATGGAGGCAGAGTTGATGAATGTAAAGAGGGTTTTATTTAGTTTTAATTTCTTATCAAAATACTGTCTTCTTTGGGAGAAGCCACTTCAGCCTGCATTTTAACAGTTATAAGGGAACACCTTTGCTAACTAGCAGCCACGATATTTTTGACCTGTTCATGTCATGTTTTAGCAATCTGTAATAGTGAGGTAGCCTGAGTGCCCTCTCACTGTCCCCTTAATGTGGCTACAGACACATGGAGAGCACCAAGAACGTGACACCCATCTCTTCCTATTTCCCCATTATCTGTTATCTCTTTCCTGCTGTCTCTCCTCTGCCATTATTCTACTTTACTTTCAGCCCCTGAAGCTCCCCTTGCTGCCTCATCCCCTTTTCTCTCTGTTACATTTCTTTTACTTTTGAGAGGAAGAATAAAGAAGAGAAATAAAGATAAGAAGGTGAAAGCGATACCTCTTCTTTCTCCTACTCCAGTGCATCCTCCTGATGGCTATAAAGCCATCTTTCCAACTTTCATTTAACTCTCCAGCTTAAAATCTTTCTGTGACTCTGCATTTCTTTAAAATACCATCCAAAAATCTTTAGTGTGTTATACAAGGCTTTCCATGTTTATAATAATAATATGTTCATATGTCTATATTCCTGACTAAACTAAGAGTCTCACAGGACAGAAGCTGGGTGGGGGGTGGGCACATGCGCACGCATGTGTGTACATGCCATTTTTCCCCGTGTTTCCAGCACTTAATTTAGTACCAGGTGCAAAGACTTCTAATAAATGATTATTGAATAAAGCAATTAATAGATAGTTGTGTCTCATTTTCTTAGCAGTGTGTTCCCTGGGCTATAAAGATGAAAATCTCGGGGCAGCCCCATGGCTGAGTTAAATTCCCGCACTCCACTTCAGCGCCCAAGGATTTCACCGGTTGGGATCCTGGGTGTGGACACAGCACCACTCATCAGGCCATGTTGAGGTGGGTCCCACATGCCACAACTAGAAGGACCCATAACTAAAATATGCAATTATATCCTGGGGGGATTTGGGGAGAAAAAGCAGAAAAAAAGCCAAGAAGATTGGCAACAGTTGTTATAGCTCAGGTGCCAGTCTTTAAAAATAAGGAAAAAGATGAAAAGCTCTTAGTTCACTGATGTGACAAAGATTAATAAAGAATAAGACATGCCTCTTTTTGACCTCTTCCCCTAAATAATAAATATAAACTTTAACATGGATATTCTGAATAAAAAGATCTGTTTTTGTTGCATACTAATTATGAGAAGTGATTTTGATGGCAAAATGTTCTTAAAACCAGGAGATGAAGCCAGCGGTCTTGCAGAGCTGTGAGGGGATATTTGCTGGAGTGGGTGGATTTTGTTTCACATTAAATTAAAGATCTGCTATGTATTTGTGTCTAATTAGGTCTTTTAATCTATAAAAGGCTTTATAAATAATACACTCTATATTTTTTTAAGTAACTTTTAAATATTGTTAACATTAAATATGCTTAGGTTAAGGGTCTTTTTCACATAATGTATGGTGAATATTTTCTACATTCTTTTATGTTTTAAATTTCACAAATTACACTAGTGAACTGTCATAACTTTGGCATACATTGTTTTCCTTTTTGAAAAAATATAGAACTTACCTCGGGGAGAAAGTGAGAGGCAGCCATCATACCAAGTCTGATTCTCCAAGAATATGTAGGTCATACAAGGCTGCCATGAAATTCCGTGTACCCAATGTTTACTGTCAACTGTAAGATGGTCCAAGATAAATACTGATAAATCTGTGTGGTGGTTTCAATCGTAAACAAGAATGGGAAGTTGAGATTTAATGTAAAATTCATTACACCAATGGAAACTCTAGCATGCTGATATAAATCAGCATATGAAATACAAAGGACAATTATAAGTTATTTTCTGCAGACTTTACTGCACACTAGCAAAAATCTGGTGGGCACATCTGTAAACTATCTGTTCAGGGTTGTTTCCTCTCTCTTCTTCAGTTCATGGCTCAAAGTCTCCCTCTGCCAAATCATGTGAAGTAATAGAGAACAGGTTTGTCTTAATTGTGTGGCTTGATAATGGAACACTTGTTAGAAGCCATTTTGGCCTTTGAATAATTTAGTGATAAGGCCTATTTTTATATTTCCCTTTTAAAACCATATTAAGTATTATTCTGTGTACATGTGTATCAGAAAGTCTTCTAAAAGTTAGTGGCAACACAAAGAAGAATACATGAAGAAGAGAAATGTTCTGTTAAAAATATGGTATTGATTTATTCAAACAGATGAAAAGAACTAAGTCTTTCCAGATAGGCCAACTGGTGAGTAAGAGGGAAGAGGGCTAAAAGAATTTGAAGGGTGGAAACAAAAAACATGGACAACAAATGTTTAGCATTATGCAAATGTTCCCTGGGTAAAGCAGCAACATGCAGGATAAATTCTGGTTCTAATAAAATGGTATTTAGACAAAAACAATTGTCATTGGATGGAAAATTCATTGCTTGAATGATTTAAGCTTCACAAATAAGAAATGTCAAATGTTTTAGCAGCTAGTAGGAAATGTAAAAAGGTCACGTGCAGAGACTGAATGGATTATGTGAAGCAAACCAAAAACTTTTCAGACATCACCTTTCACCATATCATTAAATCCGGACTTAAAGATGCTGAAAATTTTGTTAGATCTGGTTGCATATGTCTTTCCGGCCAGATGTTTATAAAATGGACAATATGTGCTCCTGTGGGGAAACTGGAAACATTGGATGATACAGGCCAGGGCTGCTCAATCTGCTGGTGCAATAAGCCAGGATGTCCAAAATTGTCTTCAAGAGTGTCATGGAAATCTCAAACCCCAATGATCCCTAAAAGCATTTCAGAGCAAAGTAGACCTTAATTCATTTTCATTTTTTTTTCAATCACAGAAGGCAGGACGTTTAGGAAGAATGGGTATTAGGAAATAAAAGCAAATTCCAAGAAGTAATTAAAGATAAACTCCAAGAAGTAAGTAAATAATTGATTTATTATTTAAATCACTGTTTCAGTCAATAAATATAACCATCGAATGAGAGATTTTGCTCATTGGTAAAAATTCTCCCAGTGATTTGGTTCATGGTTAGCTGGCACTCCAGAAGGCAGATTTCATATTCCTAATGATATAAGAGTGTGGTTTGGTTTTGTTTTTATCCTTTCCAAGACCTCTAATTATAGAGATTATCTATTTCTTCTAACTGGAATCAGATTTTAACATTTGACAATCCCGCAGAACATAATGGGAATGAATGCAAAAAGGGACAATTTCAATCTTGGTTTAATAACATAGGAATACAAATCATAACTTCAGAACATTTAGAATTCAGTTCTGAGCATGGCAGCTTGGAAAACTTGAAAGAGGAAAATAAGGCACACTCATTTCAGTTCAACGATTTCAGTTTAATGTTTAATGAGTGTGCTATGAGAAAGGTACAGTGCTGAGCAGACAGGGGATTGCAAAGAAAACAAAATAACCGTTGCTAGATAGTAGTTTACCAAATAGAGGTAGACATAAAACATATTCACAAAACTATGATAGAGTGATAAATGCAACATGAGTGACACAAATACAGGGTCGTGGTAAGGAAGGCAATTAGCTCATCACTGAGGCTGAATATTTCAGCACACAGAAATACATAGAAAAGCAGAGGCATTCCAGATGGAGAGAATGGAGTCAAATATTCACAGGTCATGAGTGGTTTTATGGAGTAGTTCTTGGTTCAATGTGGCTGAAACACAGCCAACACTAAAGTTGTGGCCAGATGGCGGGAAACTTTAAAAGCTAGGATGAGAAATGTGGACTTTATAGGAAAGCCAATGGAGTTTCTTAATAGGCAAGTGACACATGAAAAAAATGCTTTAGAACAATTAATTTTTCAGAAACACTAAGGAATAGTTGAAGTTGGTAGAAGATGTAGTCATGAAGGGTACTTCATAATCTTAGATCACTGCATAATCTGAGAAGAATGAGGGACAAATATGGAGCTGGCAGCAAGAATGGAAAAGAAGAAAAACAAAAAAGGGAGTCTTTTTGAGTGATATTATAATATACTTCCAAAATTTAACACTGGCAATACATTTTAATACCAATTTATTTAAGTTGGGGACATACGAGTGAATTTCATAAATTAAATTAATGATAATATTTAGAAGTAAAATGTGTTCATGCATAACGTTACAACAATGATATAAATCTGGTCATTTTTAAGAGTTCAATAGTTGTCAGCAATGTGTTGTATGTTTAACAATATGTTTTTATAATTTCCATTTAACAAAAAAATCAATATTTGATTTAAATTGAATGTGAACAAATGAGTTCAAGATTTAGTATAAATAAGTAGGAGTAAATATAATTTCATCAATATGAATCAATGAAGACAAAATGAGCAAGTAATTATTGAAGACTTACCAAATACAAGTAATTATATTACTTTTCTTGGGAATTTAAATAATACACCTGTAAAGAAATAATCTAGTCTTAAATGAATAAAAATTGAATTACAATAAACACAACAATTCATGTTATGTCACTGAAAGGGAGAGTTAAAACCTCAACACAGCAACCCTGCAGAATAAGTGACGTTGAGACAGTTAATGTTCTCTATAGCTTTGAGTTCCCTCTATTTGTCTTTTTTTTTTTTATTTAAACCTTTCCTGGTGGAACTATTCCCCAAATGCATACTGTGTTTTACTATTTTCTTAAATCATCGTGCTGTGCTGCATGTATATAGCTAGGGATTCAGTTGTGTGTAGAGTAGGGCACTGGATTAAGTCTCTTGATTGTTGTGTGGTGGCATTGCTGTTTTCTCTTATATTCTCTATTTCTCTCTTTCTCATTGTTTTCCCTCACGTTTCTGCTTGTGCTGTTCCCTAAATTGCTACCCTCACAAGACATTACCAGACAGACAGATAGAGCTTTTCCTCCTAATCTTTTGCACTGGATAGAATTGGGGGTTTTGTTCATTGTTGCTGAGTACTAAGGAATTGCTTCCTTGGCCACCAGAGACTTTCTTCTTGGCATTTTCCTCTCATTTAACTTGTTAATCATGTTATGCAAATTAAGTAAATCCCTCTAGAGATATTCATGAGAACTGGAAGATAAGATTCTTTAGAAATGCTAAAGATACTATTGAACGTCCTCTCAACAAAAGTTAGACTTACGTCCATGTATTCATTTATTCTTTAATAACCTCAAGGGAATAAACTTTTATTTTTCTCCATATTAGTAGTATTACTATGTCTTTTATTTTTTCAGCCAAATAGTTTTAACAAGCTATTCTTCAAAATTAGACAATGATATCGCTGGGCCTGAAAGCTATGTCATTTGACTTTCAATCTGGTTATTTTTACTTTCGTTAAGGCGCACTTCCCCTTCTGTGTTTCTGCTTCTTCAGTGAAGGAGCAGATCCTCTGTAAAGGCCCCTCCAGTTCTTGATTTCTAGGAATTATAATCAAGTTCTGGAACGCAACTGTCAATCAAAACAAACTTTTAAAATGTGCTTACATGAGTCAATAGTGAGCATGAGACCGTGAGTTTTGCTTTAGAAAAATTTCTTCATCTATGGAGATCAAAATCATGGCTTTATTCTCATGATTACTCCATGAGAACTGGTGCATTTAGTCTGAACAACAGGTTTCAGAATGATGTAATCGTTAAAAGAATATCAAGGATTAATGTGATCCTCGTATAATTTTAAATGACTTTTTTCCCCTCATATTGATAATGAATAGAGCAATGAGAGAAATAAGTAAGAGAAATAAAATTAGGTTCTGAAGCATGAATCACTTGGAAGTTATTTGAATAATATTAAATTTTTATTAGCTCATTCAATTGACTCATTTCTCAAATATATATTCTGACTAAAATTTAATTCTTGAGAAATGAATTAGGTAATCTGTACTTTAATTTTCTTTACAAAAGTTTTATTTTAATTCCTATAGAATTTTTGGGAGGATGGAAATTTCCCCCTTTTCTTTTAGTTTTCAACCCAAATATACAGAGACAAGTATCATTGTAATATTTGTGTTAAATAAACATTAGTCCTGTTTCCTCTGCTCCCCCCAGCAACCAGGGTGATCTTCTCATGCACTTATCATTGCACTTTGAATAAAATTAAAATTCCTTCACATGATCTGTGAGGATCTACAAGAACTTAGCCCCTACCTACCTTCTCAATATCCTCATGTTAGTTTCTTTCCATACTCACTACACTCCTAAAGACTAAGGGATTAAGAGACTTTGGGAGTCAGGAGGTGTGAGGGAATATGATCTTGAGCACTCCGGAAAAAAGAATTGCATAGGACAGCTCCTATGTGACAATAGGTCTATCGTCAGTGTCAACAGAGCCCTGAAATACCATCAGAGATAGTATCATTCATGAGACAAGAAGACTATAACTATGCTGTGTGGGGGAGGAAGACTTTTCCTCTATCCAATGTGGGTTTGTCTGGCCAGAGAACGAATTAAATTCACATGAGACAGAATAGCAAGAGAAAATTAAACAAAGCTTTATGAGGAACCATGGCCCGGGACCTTTCTTCCCGAAGGAAGAAAGGGCACCGAAGAAGTGGGGTGCACAGAGTGGTTATATACCCCCAAACAAGATATTTCACATATGATTGAAATGTCCCTCCCACAATAGTCACAAGATTGTCCTGTCGGCACAGTGCTTGATGGACACAGCAGGTAGTGGTCTGCTATCTGGGCGGGTGTAGCAGGAGGCAAGTCTATTGTCTGGAGCTGGGCAGTCACAGGTGAGCCCAGCAATCAGCTCCTAGCCTAAGGAAAGATGCTTAATCCTTAAGGAAATGCCAACATTGGGAGGGGGAGGGAAGTCAGTTACAGGAGGTTACCAGACAAGCACAATAAAATGCAGATTTAAGTCCTTGCCTTTGGCATTGATTAAGAGTTTCTAGAGAGAAGGTCATCTCCTTTCTTCTTCCTGGTAGAGAGAGGGAGGCACCTTTTACAGATAGAGATTTACCTTACAAATGTAAATGTATCCTAACAAAAGGCAAGTTCCATTCCTCAGAGCCTCCTTCCCTGCCCCAATTTATCAAAAGCAATCAGCCTCAAATAATCCTGATGCCAAAAAGACATATCTTGGGGAGCCCTATTTCAGGTCCCTACAGCTGATACCTACTTGGCATCAGAAGTGGTCAGTATTGATGGTCAGTGTAATCAAAGTCAACTGAGTAAACTCTGTGCAGAACTTCTTGGTAATATTAATAATCACAGTCACTTCATTAACCGACTTTAATCCTCACAGGAATTCTTTGAGGTAGATACTCTTATCTTTTACAGATGAGGAAATTCAGGCTCTTAGAGGTTAGTTACCTCGCCAAGGTTGCATAGTTCACACATGGTATAACTGGGTTTTCACCCAGGTCTGCATGATCCAGAGCGCATGCTCTCACCCACCATGTTGTACAGCTTCCCTCCACTCTCCCCTCACATGGAGAGAATACTCACCAGAGTACAGTCAGAAACTGATTTTTTATTATTAAAGATACATTATTAAAATGTATCTTTTAGAGACTATAAACCAGTTTGCATCAAAGCAGTTTTCAGAAAATTTAACTCTACTGTAATTATATTTCAAGTGTGAATTTTAGAAGAAAAGCAATTTTGTGTTTGTACCTTTTTCTCCTATGTGTTTTAACATTTGTAACGTAGTATGATCCTAAAGTCCTTTAAGAATGAAATAGAGTTCTTTTTTTTTCAAACATACTCATCCACTTTCATTTTATTACTATTCTATACTTCAAATGCGCTTCCAGTTACCATTAAACCCATAATTTCAACCCGTAACATCTGGATAAATACATATAGATTCTATGCCAAAGAGCTAAAATGCATGGAAAAAATCCTTTTGGCATTCACTAGACTTTTCCATTTCTTTAAAATTAGGATTTACCTCTCTAGTAAGAAGACATGAAAGTATGTAATTAGCTAATTTTTTTCTACTGAATGTTATATTTGCTATTTTATTTTCAACGTGAATTTTCCCCCAACATGTCTGTTAGCCTTTTTTTGATGAAGAAGCTTCTCATCCTAATGATACTTCAGTACTCATTATTTTCCTTTATTGTGCATAGAGGAGCATACATTCAATTTCTTCAACTTCCCAATTTACTCTGTTCGTCTCCTGATGATCTCAGGCCTATTAAAGCTTATATTAAAGTACACGCAGGAGAAGATGCTGAGTTTGATTGTTCACACAGCCTTCCAAAACAAACTACTATAAAATAGCATATCCATCTGTATTTCGCTAAGTAAATTGGTGTCCCTGAAGTTTCACAATTTGGTGCACACCTAAAAGTTAAAATGACATCTGGAAATTTCAGACTCAGTAAGTTAAATGATACATGTGACATTAAGGTTGGAAGAGTGAAGTTATTTCACAAAGTTCTCATACTTCCATTTTGATTTGCTTGTCAATTATTGTAAAGAGAGTTATTGTGTATTAAGACCCTACATAGGGCTTGTTTTTCACATGGGAATTTTAATAACATAATATTTAAGCATCTAACTAATTTTAACTATGCAAAACCAACCACCCAGAAAAGTGAATGCTATACTTGGTAGAGTTATGAGACCAGACAGTCATTTCTGCCAATTGTGGTTTAAACCTGAATCATTTTCCGTAAGAAGCTTGAGCCATTTTCTGTATAGACTAGCACTTTTTATAACATATTCTTGATTTTATAAAGCCTATAGCACTTGCAATTTTTCTCTCTATTTAACAGTACTCTGTTTTCTCGAGGGATCTCATATGATCCCTTGGATAGGCTCTGTTTGAAAGTTCCATGTTTTTGCAAAGTGTAGTATTTTGTGATATGTTTTATATTTTGTTTCTTAGTTAAAAACTCCCTGTCTGCAATGATCAAGAAGAATATATAAATATTGCCTCACATAGATGTATTTGCCAGTACAACTTGCTTGAGAAATAAAACAACTCAATGTTTGACAAGTTAGAAATTTTCATCACTAAGAACATTCTTTCCAAGGGTTACAATAACCTTGGATGTCAGAACCATGCACCGACCTTTTAATGATGCAGAGGTGGAGCTCTTTAGTAAAACTGGAAGGGAAAGAATTATATTTGTCATGAATCCCCACGAACATTTTGCTGACATAGATTTATTGGCTTTCAACCTTCTTTCTGCCAGCTCTTTGTTAGCAGAATACTGAGGAGAGTACTGAATTATAGCTTTCACCTTGCTTATTCAACTCTTTTTTAGTAACAGATCTGTACCTGAATTGCAATGACGGACACCATTAGAAAAGCAGTATCTATTTCTGCATTATGAACTATGAGTATCAAGTCCTTTAGTTGGTCAATGTTGGCTTCCATGTCATCAAAAGTATATCTTATTCCATATTAGGCTTTTGTTTTGGATCATCATTATAATTTAATTAAATCTATCTGTGTTTGAAGAAGGGTGAATTTTGCCCTTCAAGGAAATAGCCATTATTTTCTTATATCTCCATTCCCCCTCCCCCAACATCCTCCTTATAGTTCTTTTCATAGGCAGTAAGAAGATAATAACTTTATTTTAATAATTATAAATGGACTCATAAAATATTGATAATGAGTGACAGGGGATAATTGTCATTCAGTTCGCTTGTTGATTATTCAGACATTAGCCTCTATTAAAGCAAAGAATAAACATTTAATTTTCAATATTCAGCTTTGGATAACAACTCACCACACAGAAGATCTGCATTTCAGGTTTAAGACAGAGTTCCACCAGGAGCTGATTATAATACAGCTTGCATTAATCAGCCATTAGAGCAATTAAAAATGAGAAAGAAAATTAATTTTATACATACTTTCATTTGGTATACTGTTTCCAGTGCTCCTCATCCATTGTGTAGATCCAAGTTTTTATCATATACATTTTTCCTGTAGAACTTCTTTTAACATTTTGTCTTGGGGGTTTGTTATTATGAACTATCTTCTTTTTTCTCTGTCTGAAAAAGTCTTTATTTCGCTTTCATTTTTGAAAGCTCTTTATGCTAGGTAGAGTATTCTAGGTTGACATTTTTTTCCTTTTGGCATTTTAAAGTCACTTTGTGATCTTCTGGCAGCAATAATTTCTGATGTGAATTCTTGAGAAGTCTGCTGTAATTCATATATGTGTATATACATGTGTGTATATTTTTTCTGTGTCTAATATATTCTTTTCCTCTGGCTCACTTTAAGATTTTCTCTTTATCTTTGGTTTTCAATACTTTAAATATGCTTTGTCTGGTGTTTTATTTATTTATTTTAGTATTTATTCTCTTTGGTTTTCTATGAATTTCTTTGATCTGTGGTTTTATTTTTTCAACCTATTTGGAAAATTCTCAGTCATTAACTTACAATGTTTCCTTTCTATGTTTTCTCTCTATTCTTATTTTGTGATTCCTATTACATCTATATTAGACTGACTTATATTTTCCCCAAGGTCTTGCATGTGTTGGTCATATTTTTTTCATTCATTTACTCTTTGTGATTTAGCCTGGTTAATTTCTATTAATCTATTTTCATGGCTTACTGATTCTGCTTTCTTTGGCTCTTTCAAGTCCAATAATAAATCTATGAAAGGTGTTTTTCTCATCTGAGTTACTATGTTTCTTACATCCACCATTTCTATGTGATTCTTTCTTACAACTTTCATCATCCCAATGAAATTTAGAATCCGTTCTTATAATTTTCATCCTTCTGCTATAGTAAATGCATCTTATCCACCTGTTTAACAAGAGTTTTTAATACATTAATCATAATTATTTTAAATTTCCTGTTTGATAGCTCCAATATCTAGGTCCTATATGTACCTGGTTCTATTTATTGATTCCGATGTATTTTAATTCTTACGTCACTGCTTTGTAAATTTTTGTTGAATGTTAGACATTGTGTCTAAAACAATACAGATTGAGATACATATTGTTTACGTGTGCAAATAAACACGTCTCTTTTTATGCTAGGTCCTTCGTGTGGCAGGTCGAGTTAATCTAGTCAGGAGTTGAGCTGGATTCAGGTTTTCTTCTTACAGCGATTTTCAGGGCACCACTGGCTTTGAATTCCCCTGGCTTTTCCTTGTATGCTTACGATGGGGGCTGAGTTGCAAAGATTTTTTCTTAATGATTCTGTTACTTTTAGATCTAGACTTCTCTGTAGATTTACCCATCAGAGAAGGTTCCTCTCCAGGTTCTTGCCCCTCTTTCAGCAGTAGCTGATTCTGCTTATCACTCGTCACTCGGTAGCCTGGTGATGGGGAGTGGAGAGGGTTCTTTTTGTCCTGCTTTAGCATCAGTCTTAGGCAAACTGTGTTCCTGGATCTTGGGGCTTTCACAGTGACCCTGCCACCACGCCTGTGGTAGAGGACCTCTAATGTTCTGACTTTGCCCTGTTATCAAAGATTTGGGTTGTTTTCTTTTTTTCTCCTTAAGCTGCAATACATTTCTACATGTCCCCTGAAAGCAGCAGGGTTTTCTGCCCCTCCCTCAGCGATTTATGGCTCTTGATCAACAGTGAGGATTGACAGGAATGATCCAGTGCTTTTCCTGCAGTGGTTGCTGCTTTCCTCTCTGAGGCCTGATCAAGTAGGAGGCAATCTCTGCTGTCCCAACCTGACCCAAATCTTTCTCATGAGCACCTAGAGAAGGGTGTGGACAAAAACCTGAGATTAAGTGCAATCTTCCCCTGTGTCTGTAGCTCCAAAGATTCTATAGTGCATACTAGCCAACACAGCATTTAGAAATTTGTTCAAACATTTAGCTGAGTTTTTCTTACCAGTTTGTTTGGTGCCCCATTCCCCTTGCTACCATGTTTCCTGCAGGTGAACCCGTGCTCACATCTTGTCTCTCTTCAGAGGCAGCTATGTTTCCTTAGACTTGAGACTATTTGATTGTCCTGTGAACTCAGATCTTGATGGGTTCAAGAAAATGTATCATTTGTTTGATTATCAAATCTGTCTTTGTTGGAGTAGGAGCAATGCTTTCTACATCCTCAGACAAAACCAGCATCCCTCTCAATCAATTTTGAAGATATGACTTCTAGGATTAAATATAAATATAATATCTGAATTACATGACAATTTGTTAAATGTAACATAAATTTAAAGCTTAAAGTTGTTTTGAAACACTGTTAATCAACATAAAGTTTCCTCATCTTGAACTCCCTTAGAGTCACAAAATAAAAATGAAAAGGAATTGATGCAGAAAATGTTCAATTATTGAACAAATAATTGAACCCATTTCATATGTGGGATTCACTGTTGGTATCATTAATTCAGTATATGAATAATGACATTATTGTTTGGGGTTTTTTTAGTAGCAAAATTTGGTTTGATGTTGAAGTAACACATAAATGCCTTTTCAAATCCTAAATTATTTGGGAATGTAATATTAAATGGTGTATTCATCACATGCTAATGATTTAATAGCAATGGACCTGTTTTAATTCAGCATTCAGCCATGTTTGACTCATGAATTGTCATCATAAATTGTAAGTTAGTTCTCTAGTGAGATACTAAAGTAATTTTGGTTATTTTTTGGTTGAATCTTAAGTAATTCAAATAACTTATGTTTTTAAAATATAGATAACATTATTATTAAAAACGTAATTTAATTTTCAGCACTTAAAAATGCCATCTTTGTACAAACTCCTTCGTGATTTTATTCTAATTTCAATCTAAACTGTATTGGGAAAATGGGAAATAAGACTTTGAGGAAATAATCCCTTTTAAAAAGTTTACACTCTAACAGAAACTGAGTAGAAGTAAATTAGATTTGGATTAAAAAAATACACATCTTGGGCCTGGCCCTGTGGTGTAGTGGTTAAGTTTATGTGCTCGGCTTCAGTGGCCTGGGTTCGCAGGTTTGGATCCCAGGACCTACACACTGCTCGTCAAACCACGCTGTGGCAGTGTCCCACATACAAAATAGAGGAAGATTGGCACAGATGTTAGCTCAGCAACAATCTTCCTCAAGTAAAAAGAGGAAGGTTAGCAACGGATGTTAGCTCATGCCAACCTTCCTTACCAAAACAATTTAAAAAGTAAATAAATAAACATCTTTACAGTTTAATTCAACAATTTTTTCAACAAGTATTTATATGGTGTCTCTTATGGCCAGACATTGTTCTGGATGCAGGTAGGGACAAATGTGAAGGGTAGTGACACAGTCCTAGGAGATCAGAAAGTACAAATATGACTTCAGCACAATTATAAAAGGATCAGAAAAACACCAAAACAAAGCCAAAAGCCAAATAAGCATATATGACAGAAAAAAGTCAATTTCATTAATATTGAAAAGCTTCTAAAAATCAGGAAGAAAGTACAACAGCCCAATTGAAAATGGGCGAAGTGACATGAGTAGTATACATAAGAGGAAAAACAAATCATTTTTAAACCTGTGAAAAGACACATAACCTCACTTGTAATAAGAGGAATGGAAAGTTAAGCTATAAATTGTTATTTTTCACCAGTCACATTGGTAGGATTTTAAAAAATTGTCACATACTCTATTAACAGAGAGAAAGAGAGACAGGCAACCTCATATGCTATTGGTGGGAGAGTCAATTGACAGTCTTTGGAGGAAATTTGGCCAATGTCAATCAAAAATAAAATATATATAACCACTTCCAACAATTTGTTTTACTCTTCAAGTGTCCAAAATTGTATTAATATGAATATACATGTTTACTTATAATAAGCGAAATATATCAAATATCCATTAATAAAGGACATTCATTGTATAATATATATGTAAAGTATAAAAAGAAATATATATTGTATAATGTGTCAAATACGTTATCATACATTCATACAAGAGAATACTGTGCTACTGTTAAACCAAATATTGGTTTTAATAGGAATTATCATGGAATTATCTCTAAGATATATTGTTAAGTGGAATACGTAAATTGCAGAACGTTGTAGAGAATATGTTACAACTTTTTTTAGCTATATAAATGTGTGTCAGTGTGCTTTCATGTGTAGAAATTAATTTATGGAATATTTTTGAAGGATACAAAAGAAAATTATATGAATGTTTGTCTCTGGAGGTAAGCTGGGGACTTGGGGAAATATTGCAAAAAAAAAGACCCTTATTTTACTTTGTATAATCTCTCTTCCTTCTAAAATATATGTTATTCATAAAATTATTAAAAAGATATTTAGTAACATAGGTGATAATGAATGCCTTGGTTTGGGTGGTAAACTCAAGATGCAACTAAATAAAATCAGTTAGTGTCATTTGGATATGGGTAGTTAGAAAAAACTATAAAAGATGACACATATTTCTGGCTTAGTATTTTCTGGCTTAGTGATCAGATTCTATCAAACTCATTCTCTCTCACATTTGCCAATATTTATTTCACTTTCTTCCATTACCAATTTCTGAAGTTTCATAGGGAATATATTTGCCTGTCAGACAGTAAACAGCGTTATCCACTAGTCCATGGGGGAAGATGCAGGATCAGGAGCTCCTGAAGGCCAGGTACGTTAGTGCATCTCAGTCTGGGCTGTGAGTGAGGGTGGGGCTCCCCAAAGCAGAACCCTGGCTGCTGATCGACTGTATATGTATTTGTTAAAATTTCTTTTCTTTATGAATTAATCACTTTTTAAAATATTCTCCATTACAAAAACATTAGAAAATATATTTAAATTGTTAACATATTATAACCAACAAAATATTATTTCCTTTAAATGTAAGATTTTTATAAAAATTAAATAAATATGTTCTACGTTAGCATCTGTTATAAATTATGACCTATATCCATCCTACCACGCATCCCACACACAAAGTGACAGAAGTACATGATAGATGTTTCTGTTCCTTACGGCTTGGGCATGTCTGAATTCACTTCTTCCAACTTGGCTAAGATCTTTTTCTTTGTTTTTAGTTCCAACATTAACTATTTTTAATTCATTAGTTTGGCACACTATGATAATATGTAATATGGAACATATTCTATACTTTTAGGACTAGCTGCAAAATTATAGACATAGAATACATTTCTAAAACAGTTCCTCCAGGGGACCTAAGCCAAATGTGACTCAACTGGACAAAGATTACTCAGAGAAAACTGTGCTTTTCTTTTCTTACTTCCTACCCCACTTTCAGTAGCTCATTTTACCAGCCAATAAGATGTAAATAAAAGTGTATGCAATTTTTCTTATTTAGCTAACATTTTTCTGAAAAAGTGTTTAATAATCAAGTTTTTAATTAACGTATATTCATACAGAAAAATTTGCTGCTTAAGGAAAACAGGGGTAAATCTTTTAGAGTTGTAACTTATAATGTTTGACTTTTTTCTTTCTAAATTTTTAAGTTGTTACATAATGGATCTTTTTTGAATATGATATAACAAAGTAGCATGACGGGAATTATTCATATCATTCATGGTAATTAATGCTGCAAAACTGTAACATCTTATTGTATACATTACGGTGAGCAGAGATTTGGTAGAATTTCTTAAGCATAAATTAAAGGGAACATAGAGCAAGCCATTATCTCAAAATATTATAAATTCATGAAACTTTCTTCTTGGGAGTTTAGCTAGTTCCAGGACATAACCTGACAGTTCCTGAATAAATTAAACAGAGAATTACCATATGACTCAACAACTACACTCCTAGGTGTACACCCAAGAGAAATGAAAACATCTATCCAAACAAAAAACTTGTACACCAATGGTTATAGCAGCATTATTCATAAAAGCCAAAAAATAGAGATAATCCAAATGCTTATCAACTGACAATGCATAAACAAAATGTAGTATACCCACACAATGGGATATTAATCAGCCATAGAAAAGGAATGAAGTCCTGATACATGAAACAACATGGATCAACCTTGAAAACATTTTACTAAGTGAAAGAAGTCAGTCACAAAAAACCACATACCATATGATTCCACTCATATGAAAGTTCGGATTAGCAAATCTGTAGCAGTTGCTTTAGGCTGGGGGATATGGAGAGTAATAGCTAAAGGGTACAGGGTTTCTTTTGAGGTCATGAAAGTGTTCTGAAATTGACTGATAATGGTGGTAATAGTTGCACATATCTGTGAATATACTAAAAACCATTAAATTATATACTTTAAATGGGTGAATTTAAATTGTATGATATATGAATTATGCCTCAATAAAGCTGTTTAAAATTTTTCAAAGGGAAAAAGAATCTGACACTGGACAGGTCAGGACTGGTGTAGCTACTCAAAGTTGTCATCAGGGTCGGAATCTTCTGCCCATCCATCCCTTGCATGCAGCTTTGATCATTAAGATTTCAATGTGACTCCTTCATGTCTAACTCATGACCACATTCCAATAAGAAAAAGAAGCAAAAAGTGCATGGCATCTATAACAGGAAAGCAAAAATTTACCCAGAAACCTTCATTGTCTTGCCTTTGGGGCCAGAAATATGGCCGCCCTCAACAGCAAGAGAGGATGAGGCATTTGTTACCTTTACCTGGACACTTTTTCACATAAAACAAAATCTGGGGAAACGTATATTAGGTAGGTAGTTCACAGAATATGTCATAAATTTCTATTAATAAGAGATATTTGAATTCTACATGTCTTTCACTTTTTACCAGGGACCAAGGTTCAGAAGATCTTTTAAAAAATCAGTATTAAGGTTATAGAAAAATAGGCACTTATGATAAAAGAGACTCTGATACTAGAACAATAAGCAATTAATACTGCCTTCTTAATCATAAATATTATCCAACTATTGTCCATCTTCACGGAGGATTTTTTTAACTTAGCAAAAATCATATAGGAGCAAAAGGCTGACATTTAATTGTTTGTTTATAATTTTCTTAATAAATTCATAAATTCAATGGATTTATTAATTCAGTTACCATTGAAGATGTTCTATTGTTCATGCCATCTCAAGTTGATAGGCATATACAGCCCTCTAGTTCGATGATATTATAGAGGAAATTTTAACTAATAGGATGAGGTTTAGGGATGTTTTACATTGGAAGTTATATTTGGACTAATTCTTAAAGGAAAGTTGTTTCTAATCAGAGAAAAGAGGAGAGGGCAGTGAATACCAGAAGAACAAGTGGTAAAAATACAGAGGGGTGTTTTACAAAAGTGATGTTGCAGAAAATAGTGGGAAAAAAAACTCCTGCAACAAGTAAGCAGGTACACAGAGAGGGCATGAGGTGAGATGTAGTTGCTGAAGTAGGTTAAGCTACTAATTAGCATGGATCTTACTGTATGGACCATGTGAGCCACAGGGACAGTTTAAGAAGAGTTAGAAGAGGCCATGTACATTTTATAAACTATAAATAATTGTATAAATGCACCAATGAGCAGTGCATGGCTTGTAATGTTAGAATCCTGAAAAGGACTCCTTATAAAGTTCAAAAGAAATCTAGTCTCTCTTTGGCCTGAAGACCACAATTACTTCACCTTCAAATGATTTACTATACTGCAGTGCACACCCAACATGATGATAGGGTGGTTATAAAATATGTTCTAAAATATCTTTTTAAAAAAGGAAGGATTATATGAAAATTAAATTTTTCTTTGAAATGCGTAAACTACTGTGAGCAGAGATTCCAATAAAATGATTACTTTTTCTGGATCATATTTATATTAGCTTATTTTTTCAGAGTTTATTCTTATTACTAAGATTTTATCTAGTCTTTTGTAGAATGTTGCAATCAACTGGCAATTGTACCTATTACTTTTAGTCATGTTTTTATTAAGAAGCATTGTAACTGAGAGCAAACCTATTTCATTGTAACATACAATACCTTTTTTCATATATTTCAAAGTATCTTATTTTATAATATTTTATATACCCAAGAATATAGTAGTAGGTTTGTTTGCTTGCTTGACCAACGTTCTATTTTATTTTGGAAGGTGTGAGGGAATCTCTTTGAGATTTACTTGCATTAGGAATCTGGAATATTTCTAGAACATTTCAGGTATAAAATTAATATGCAACAACTTGTATAAAAATATTTTTAACAGTAAAGCTTAGGCTTTTTTCTGACTCATGAGTGGTTCTAGAAATAGCACAATTTAGAATAAAATCTTAGGGAAAAAATGTAATTTTATAAAGAAAGTCATATTTTAGACAGTGCTGGAATCAAGATTCACGATTTTCATCATGTCTCTGCCACTAACTTCTACTGTGGATCCTACTGGCCTAAACCCATTCTCCCCAAGGTGGAGGGAACATGTTTTCTCTCTCTTTTCTTGGGCAGTGTAGTGTGGATGGATGACACCTGGAATTGCTATTACCATTTTTCCACCATGATGGAAAATATCCTACAGCCAAAGGTGACACAGGAAGACAGAAATGAGAGAATCACTGAGAAATGGAATTGGAACTCTAAATCATTCCTGAAATCCTCCCACTTCTAAAACCTTAAGGTTTCATGAGCTGGCACAGACCTTTCATTGTTTAAAAATGTTTTCATTGAGCTTTCTAATACTTCCTAATGAAAATCACACAATTGACAGATTAGACTATTCAAAAATTAAAAATAAAATTCCATCAATATATATTGCCTTTTGTATCATAAAAGATAGTGTGATGTAAAACAGAGACAGAGGCATGAGTTCTAATTTAGTTCAGTGTGCAGAGTATCCTGAACAAGGAACATGCACTGGAGATAGAGGGTTGCATAAGAATCTGAGTCTCATTTCAGAGTTAAAGGGACTAGGAAGAAAACTGGCTCATAAATAGAAAATTTTGCTAAAATATTGTCAGTGTGTATGAGTGTGTGCATGTGCAAATGCTATGATTAGGATGTTCATAAGAGAGACAATCAACACGACTTCTGAGAGTGTCTGAAGGAAACAGTCATTACTAAATTGAAGAAAGCAGGATGACTTAAGACATGAACAAAGACCAAACATCACGAAATGGCTAATTCTTATCATGTAGCTATTTGATTAAAACAGAGAGTGTAAGGCAAGGATGAAACAGAGATGAGCTTGCAGAGATAGGTTGTGAATGAGTGATATGCATTATGCTGAGAAGTTCAGGCTTAAATACTCTTAAGTTGTGAAGTAACAGTATTTCAAGCAAAAATATTAAGTCTACTGATATTTACTGAAATCAACAAAACACATGGAGTACATTCAGAGACTGATAGCAGAAGAAAGAAATTATGCATATAGATGAAGAGAATATTATTTAAAATAAAAGTTCCTGAAAGTTAAGGGTTTATACTGACTAAATCACTTAATCACAAACATTTAAAATGACACCATGCCCTCAAATTTAAGACTAGATAGAAGAAATTAATAAAGTTTTATGTATTTGACATTTTGTTTAAACTTAGAGGAAAGTGTATTGTTCGGAAGAATAAAGAAAAATACCATTTTATTCTGTAGAGATGGACAGCAAGATGGCAAATCATAAACTGGGAGAACAGTCTATCTTGAGCAGGTTCCCAGTTCCACATGTAAGGAGCTTGGAAGTCATCACTCCTTCCTGGCAACAAGTAGAAAATTGAACAGACAGAAAAATCAACAATGCTTCTTGGATCATTAATTGAGAAGAGAACATAGGCAAACCACTGCCCACAAGACTGGAGAGACAGACAGGCGAAAACAGGGAGTTATGGCTTACCAGAGTAGAAACTCACAAGCAGAAACCACCCCAGGAACTAGTGCTGGGGTAGGAAAACCTGAACTGTAATTGATGAATTGCTGGAGACTCAGTGTGAACAATTCAGCATTAAAAACTCTAGGGGATCCAGTCACAGGGGGCTCCCACTGTATTGCGAGATTCACCTTCAAGAGCTCAACCAAGTCCCCACAATAAATATCTGAGAAAAACGTCCTTTCATACATCCAGCAAGGAGAAGCAAAAATGAAAAATTTTTAAATACAGCATCTTCTTCGCAAGGCCTGCTCTCAGGGGAAACTGGTTAACCAGAGCCTAATCTGCTGGGGTATTATCAAAGCCTAACTGACCTGGAGGAAGGGGAACACCCAACTCTAGCACACTCTAGCCATCCTGTCCCACCTAAGGGAGAGAAAAACCTGAGAAATTCCTGTGAAGTCAACAGTCCAATGGTATGGGCTCACTAGAAGACTGAGACCTTATCATTGGACTATAGAATGCTTCCCCTCCCCCTCCACCTCACCATCACTAATACTGAGTTCTATTTACAGCTACTCCTTTTACTCAGTACATCACATCCAGCTATCAGGAAAAGTTACATGGCGTATCAAAAGGCAAAAAACACAATTTGAAGAGACAGTGCAAGCATCAGAACCACACATGGCAGGGATGTTGGATTTATCAGACCAGGAATTTAAAATAACTTTCATATGTTAAGGGCTGTAATGGATAAAGCAGACAGCATGCAAGAACAGATGGGTAATGTAAGTAGAGAGATGGGAATCCTAAGAAAAAAACAAAATAAGTCCTAGAGATAAAAAACACTGTAAGAGAAATGAAAAATTGCCTTTGATGAGTTTATTAACAGGCTGACATGACTGAGGAAAGAATCTTTGAGCTAGAGGATATATCAATAGAATCGTTGAAAACCAAAGCCAAGGAGAACAAAGACTGAAAAAAGAAAAAGGCCAGAATATCTAAGGAAAGGACTGTGGTACAATTGCAAAAGATGTAACATATGCATGATGGGAATACCAAAGGAGAAAAAACAGAGACAGAAAGGGAAGTATTTTAAACAACAATGATTGAGAATTTCCCCCAAATTAATGTCAGACACCAAACCACAGATCCAGAAAGCTCAGGGAACACCAAACAGGATAAATGCTAAAAAGGCTATACCTAGGCATATTATTTTCAAACTACAAAAAATCAAAGATAAAGAAAAAATCCTGAAAGAAGCTAAAGGGTAAAAACACCTTACTAACAGAGGAACAGAGATAAGCATTACATCTGATTTCTCAGAAAACATGCTTGTAAGAAGAGAATGAGGGGTTATAATTCAAGTTTTGAGGAAAAAAACCCCACCAACCTAGAATTCTGTGCCCTGTGAAATTATCCTTTAAAATTGGAAGAGAAATAAAGAATTTCTCAGACAAACAAAAGTTGAGAGAATTTGTTGCAAGTAGACAACCCTTGAAAGAAATGTTAAAAGAGTGCTTTAGAGAGAAGGAAAATAACATAGGTCAGAAACTCAGATCTGCATAAAGCAAGGAAGACTATCAAAGAAGAAAATCAGTGAAAGTAAAATAAAAACTTATTTTTCTTATTCTTAATTCAGCTAAAAGACAATTGTTTAAAATAATAATACCAACAATGTATTCAATTACATATGCTAATATATGTCATATATACATATATATGCTTATGTATGCTTATATAGATATATAATTTTATATAAGTGAAATGCTTATATATAAGTGTATGTATGCTTATATATAAGTGAAATGAATGACAACAATGAAACAACTGACAGGAGAGAAGAATTGGGATTTTTTTTATTATTAGCTACTCACATTACCTGTGAAGTGGTATACTGTTATTCAAAGTAGACTGGACTAGCTGTAAATGCATACTGCAAACTCTCAGGCAACCACTAAAAAAAGTTGAAAGAAGAAATATAACTGATATGCAAAAAAAGGAGAGAAAATGGAATCATATAGAATGCTCGATTAAAACCACAAAAAGGAAGAAAAAGAATGGAAGACAAAAACAGGAACAAAGAACAACAAAAAGAAAACAAAGGCAACAAATAGAAAACAGTAACAAATGTGGTAGGTATGAATCAGACTAAGTCAATAATGACTTTGAAAGTCAATAGTCTAAATGCACCAATTAAAAAGCAGAGATTGTCAGAGTAGATCAAAAAGCAAGACCCATCTATATGTTGTATACAAGAAATCCACTCTAACTTTTATAAAGATACATATACATTAAAAGTAAATTGATGGAGGAAAATACACCATGCTAACACTAATCAAAAGAGAATTAATCTTCATGACAATAGAAGAGAACGGACATACAATAGGAGATAAAGTCAGAAGGAGGAGTTAATGCATAGTGAAGTAAAGACAGCAGGTGTATAAAAGGGTTTGATCATAGCTTTCTAATCATCAGGAAGAGAACTAAATGAGATATGTGCCTGGTACAGAGTAAAGCTCATTAACTGTTAACTATTGCTTTTCTTGTTTTGATTATTTCATCTCAAGCCCTTCCCATGGGTCACACAATCAAGAACACATAAGAGCTCTGCCAGGATCAAGACTGCTTTATACAATATTATTGTGAGTTAATTTCAATGTTCTTTACTTGGCAGTATCTCCCTGGCTATCTGATTCCTTAGCTTCATACTAGAAATTTAAAGAGACTTCTCTGGCTTAACTCTCTACACTCACTCCCGGATTCTGTCAGTATTTGTCCTCTAACTCTAAGGCACCCCTGCTTCCACAGTTTTGACCTGTAGGATCCAGGATAGCCTGCAGTGGGAGGATACCAATTATACTCATTCTGTTTCTCAAATGTGTATTGACATTTAGAAATCACATATTTCATTTTCATTAGTGGGAAACTGCCTCCGAAATATGTCAATGCTGACGTCATTGAATCTCTTTCATTTTGCAGGTTAGTAACTTAACCAACTTCAATAAATTTTATATTCTTTTATAGACATGACCACATAACCACAGAGAGCTTTGTAAACAGAAGCCCTATTAAAATCTAGCAGGTATATTTTAGCACACAGTTACATTTGGGTGAGGGCGCTGGAAATAATTAGTTTTCCTCTCCATGATGACAGAATTCTCAGTTACTACATGTACTCTGAGTAACACGTACCTGCTATGAGAACAGTTCAGGTTTTTAGTACACTTCTCTCAGAAGTGTAACCAAAGCCAAAAATATTACTGACTAGTTCATACCACACCCTAAAACAACCAGTGGTTAATTCTCTTGTGCTTTTGGGGAATAGACTAATCCTTTATAATAACAATGACTGGCATCAACTAGCCACATTCCATATCCATGGGATGAGGTCTAAGTACTTGATTATTTTAAAGTATGTGGCCAATTATGTGACTTTCCTGTTGTCCAGAAATAAATACCTAGAAGAGAAATGTATATGAGTTTATGCAGAACTGGGAAAATTAATCTCCATTTCACCTTCTTAAAAGATTTAGAAGTTTATAGTATTATGGTCCCAAGAAAGACTTCTCTAGTTTCTATTTTTGTTTTAAATGATATGTAAATCCTTCTTTATCAGTTACCAAGGATAAGATGTGAGTTGAAGTAATGACTCAACTGTACCAGCAAGGCAAACGAGAGATTCTCCAATGACCATTGGAGCTGGCCAGTCGATAATGAACTCAATGAGGTAAACCAAATAAATAACAATAAGTAAATACCATAATAAAGAGTTACACACACACACAGCCATTCCAAATCCTCAGAAAGCAATCCTCATTGAATCAGAATTGCTTTTAGGGTTCACCAGACAAACAGGTCAGGAAAATATTAGCTGCTGATTCCTCTCTGACAGTAAGTGATGTGTAGTAACTTATATTTGCGGAACTCCTTCTTAGTGACCAATTACAACTTCATAATCAGTCCTTTCATCTGGTAGGTCAAATCTTCTGGGACTGGATATTGTTTTTAATGTGTTAGAAATTGCATGAGAATTGAGTTCACAAACCCTGCGTTATATTCATAAAATTCACATTGTATGAATTTCAGCACATTACTTATCATTCCTATAAGTTCAATTTTATTATTGAAGATGATATAAATAATGCCAATTCTTACCGTTGAGAATTTGAATAAAATAGTAAATGTTAAATCACTTGTAAATTGTTAAATGGTATAAAATGATTTGTTGTTATACAGCATATTTCTACAACAGTTCTTGCAATGTGAGCCATGGGTCATAAAACTCTTCTCACTTTGCATATCTGAAAATGTCTTTATTTGACCTAGATTTTTGGATGATAGATTAATTGAATGTCAGATTCCAGGTTGATGGTTCTTTTGTAGACAATATGGTCTTTTGTTGTTGATCAGTGTTTTTTCTCTCATTATCTCCGATATTTTGGTTCACAAAGCATTTAGCCGTTGATTTATTTTTTAACCATTTATATCTTGCTTTGCACTTTCACACATCACTTTCAGTGTGAGGTTACATGTCTCTAATTCTGTAAAAAGACATCTCACCTATATTCTTTTCAAAAATTCATTTTCTGCCCTTTCTTCTACTATTTTCTTCTGGAACCCCTCTTAGACCTATGTTGACACATCTAAACTTCCCCTCCATTTCTTTGACTGTTGCACATACTTTACATCTTTGACCCTTAGGCTGTGTCCTGGAGGAGTTCCTCAGTACTCTCTCTGAATTTACCTGTTAGTGTTGTTGGTACTTCCAATGATTCTATATTTCATTTTCAGGTTTCCAAACTGCTTCTTGTGTCAATTCTACCTGTTTTTGTAGTTTTCATTCTCTGTATATAGCTGTTATTAATCTTTTCTTAGCATCACAAATTTATTTCCTATAAATCAGTTTCAGATTGTTTTATTACTTTTATTTAGAGAGAACTTTAAAAATATTGACTTTTTAGTAAACTACCCATTTTAGCATTAGTTTCTCACATATTTTGGAATTTTGATTTATATACTAATACTTAATAGGAGGGGTTTTTAAAATTATTATTCATTCTTTGTCATTATTTCCTTGCAGATCTCCAGGTCCCACAGGTCAAAATCAGGTCTCGAATTTGTAGTTCAAATAGCCACATTGTGTTAAAAAGTGCTAAAATTATTATTTTAGTGATTTACGAGGAAGAGATGCTCTTAGATAGTAACCTTACGAAAATACCTCTTGGGAGTTGGATATTACGATAGATTGGATATTGTTCTCTACTCATCACTCCTCCCTGTTAAAGAGTTATACGTAAGTACACTTTGCTGTGTGACTGCGGTACCACACATTAGAGTAATGGAGACTGTGTATTTACTTTATTGAATTTGACTTGGCTTAGCCTTATAAATTGCTTTGGCCAATTGGAATGTTAGCAAATGTCACCGAAGGCAAAGTTTTATATATACATACATTATTCACCTCAGCCTTTTGAATTTCCACCATCCACAAAGAACAGAACCCTCTCTTTGCAGCTGCTGTTCCCCAAATGATAAGAATTCCAATCTGTAGTAAAGGTAAATCCAGGCAAGCCCAGCTGGGATCAACTAAACTATAACCAACCCAGAGACCTATGATTGAAAAAACTATATTTTGTCATTGTAACTGATCAAGTTCTTGAAGTTATTACATAATATTTCTGTATAAATTGCTAACTAATCTAGAAGAATGAATTGGCAAGAGTCAATAAAAAATGACTAAAGTCCTCTGCCTAAGAAATAAATATAAATTTGAAGGGAGGAGGAAAGAGAGCAGAGAGAGAGGGAAAATAAAGAGAAAGAGACACACAGACAAACAGATGTGGGTGTCATAGCAGAAGGATGGAACCTGAGGAGAAAGTAAGTTAGCAAAAAAATTCCTGGTATCAGTTTAGTCAAAAAACTTTAAAGAATAGATTTATTTAATATTCAAATAAAAGTTAATTTTAAAATAATCCCTCTCTTATTTCCCAAACCTTTTGTAAACTCTATTATGCGTATAAAAGTGCTGCATAGGTACCTTTTTTCATTAGACATCAAAGAAAAGTAGTTGAGTTCTATATTTCATGTAGGTGGAAGGAAAGAGAAAATTATACTATGCAGGGGGAGACAGAAATGAAATTAAGAAAGCAGAGAAAGCAATAATTGAGAGTTAGAAATGACCATGCAAATAGAAACATGAGGGAATTTGCAGAAATCTTGGGCAGAACATCTGACTTTACACAAAAATGGGTTAAAGGGCTTGTGCCAGCTCCACAAAAATTTCAAAAGACAAAGTTACATTTGTTGAAAATTATAACTCCCACTACTATAATTTCTCAATTCTAAGAGGCTATAAATCATCAGATGCGTGATACATATAGTAACAGATTTTTCTGGAAATAAAGTATATTAATTGCATTTTTCTTTTTTTTATTAACTTAGAAACAACAGGAAACATTTGCCAACAGAGTTTTAAGTTGCTTGGGTTTGGATTCTGTGAGAAGGACACCCCATGTCAGGATTAACTGTGTGAGAGATTTACTGGGAAAAGACCTGTAAGGGAAGATGGGGCAGGGGCCAGAAAAGGATGGGAGATGCTTCAGACCATGGAGCAGGTCCAAACTTGGTGAAGGAGAAAAACGAGGACAGAAAGTTTGGGAGGAACTGCAGTTCAGTTCTAAGAAAAGTTTCAGCAAAACCAGTGGGGAGTCTTCAAGTCAAAGTGGCCTGTGGGGAGAGGACAGAATTTCCCAGGAACTGGCCAGGCTTAGAGTCTCTGCCTGATTCGGTCACTGGTTGAGAGTGGCCCCTGCCAACTGTGGCCTCTGTGCAAATACAGTGATGGGTCTCCAAGTGCAGCATATGAGGTCAATTATGCTCCTTGCAATGGAGATGTGAGACCTGAGCAGAGCATTTTCATGGCTGTCACACTTGTATACCACTTTCTTAGGCAGATTCCAATCAAAGTTTGTGTCTGAGCCTTCTTCAGATTCAGAAGCTAAAATATTTTCTGAATTACTTTTGAATAGCACAGTGACATATTTCGTACCTTTTGTTTTTGTAATCTTGAGCTTTTTATTGTTTTTAGAATTGAATTTATAATTTTGAGTTATATTGAAAAATATCAATGTAGTGAATATATTGAAGAATTTCATATTTGGCTAAATTAACAGCTTTATTTTTCCCTTTAACTGAATTGTATATTTCTGGAAGTTAAATGGCTTTTCTTAAAAGTTAGCTGGTAACTTTTGACAAATAAAGGCTCAACCTATTCTTGCCTTTAGAATGGTTGAACTAACCATCATGGACCAACATAACTAGCATAATGTTATGTTCTATTTCAGGAAATTTAGCTATATTTTAATTGCCTGTCTTGTGACAATTAACAGGTTTTGTATGCAGAAATTTTTTATGTCACTGCTACAACATTTGGAGGCATTTAAATTACAGATTCGGTCTCCAGATTGAAAGCAAATCTAATTCCATGTGGTGCTATCTAAGTAAATAATGTAACTGTGGTGACTGTCTGATGGATATATATTTTATCCATCACTGCATTTGTATTGTACAAATAAAAACAAGTATATCAGAGGGAGATGTTTTTATCCTCTGGCTTCTTTCAGGACTTTTATTTATATCTGATTTTCTGTGGTTCTAGAAATATGCCTAGGTATAGTTTTTTTTGGGGGGGGGGGGTATTTTTCCTGGTTGTGTTTTCTGAGCTTTCTGGATCTGTGGTTTGGTGTCTGACATGCATTTGGGGAAATGCTAAGTCATCATTCTTTCGAATATTTCTTCTCTTCCTTCCTCTCTTTCTTCTCCTCTGGTATTCCCGTTAGGCATATGCTAGACCTTTTGCAGTTGTTCTGCAATCCTTAGATATTCTGTTTTGTTTTTATCAGTTTTTGTTTTCTTTTCAGTTTGGGAAGTTTCTATTGAGATATCCTCCAGCTCAGAGATTCTTTCCTCAGCTGTGTCCGGTCTGCTAATAAACCCATCAAAGGTATTTTTCATTTCTATTACAGTATATTTTATCTCTAGGATTTATTTTTGGGTTTTTCCTAGGATTTCCATCTCTCTGCTTACATTGTCCATCTGTTCTTGGATGCTGTCTACTTTGTCGTTAGAGCCCTTAGCTTTTTAATCCTAATTGTTTTAAATTCCCAGCCTGATAGTTCTAACACCCCTGCCGTGTCTGGTTCTGATGCTTGCTGTGTCTCTTTGAACGGTGTTTTTTGCCTTTTGGTGTGCCTTGTATTCTTTCTTGATAGCTGGACGTGATGTACCAGGTAAAAGGAATGGCTGTAACTAGGCCTTAGTGATGCAGTGGTGAGGTGTGGGGGAGGGGAAGCATTCTATAGTCCTAAGATTAGGTCTCAGTCTTTTACTGAGTCTGTGCCTCTGGATAGTGAACTTCACAGGAGTTTTCAGTTTTTTCTCCTCCCTTAGGCGGGACAGGATGGCTAGAGAGTGCTAAAGTTCGGTATTTCCTTTCCTCCAGGTCAGTTGGTCTTTGATACGCCAGCGGGCTAGGCTCCGGTTAACTAGTTTCCCTTGATGGCAGGCCTTGTTAAGAAAAACAGAGTGCTCTAGTGAATTGCAAAATGGTTCCTTTTCCCTTCCTCTTGCTGGAAGCATGAAGGGATTTTCCTCAGCTGTTTACTGTGGGAATCTGCTCAAGCTCCTGAAGTAAATCTCACAAAATTGTAGGGATCCCCCTATGACTGGGTCCCCTGCACTTTTTCACTCTCGGACTTGTCTACACTCAGCCTCCAGCCATTCATCAATTACAGTTCAGGTTTTCCTTTCCTGGCACTGGTGCCTGTGGTGGTTTCTGCTCATGAGTCTCTGGGTCCCATAAGCCGTGACTCCCCCTCCAATCTTGGGGGCAGCGATTTGCCCTGTGTCCTCTGCTCTCTAAGCATCCAAGAAGAGTTGATTTTTCACTATGTTCAGCTTTTACTTGTTAGGATGAAGTGGTGACTGCTCAGCTCTCTAGGTGGGGGGTTGGAAACTGCTTTCCTAGCTATGAGTTTTCCACTGAGCGTCTCTGTTAGATTACAGAAATGCCCTTCTATTCCTAGTTTGCTGAGAGCTTTTAATCATGAATGGCTTTGGGATATGTCAAATGCTTCTCCTTGCATGTTTTTTAGATCATCGCATTTTTTTCTCAATTTTCTGCTAATGTGTTTAATTTCATAGATTGATATTCAAATTAACTAACTTTGAATCCCTGGGATAAATCCTTTTGATTGTAAAGTGTTATATTTTAAAATATTTCTGCATTCAAATTGCCAATGTTTTATTGAGGATACTTGCATCTTTGTTCATGAAGGATATTATTCGGTGATTTCCTTTTCTTAAAATATCTTTGTCAGGTTTTTCATCAGGATTAGGCTCATAAAATGAGCTGGGAAGCATTCCAATTTTTTATTTTATACATTGGACGTTTTAATTTTTTCTTCCTTTTTTCCCCTTGATCAATCTAGGTAGGGATTCATCAATTTCATTAAAGTTTTCAACAATTTGGCTTTTGGCTTTATTTTTCCTTACTGTTTGCCATTTTTCTATTTCTTATCTTTATCATTTCCTTCTTTCCTTTTTCAAAGATTGGCCTTGAGCTAACATCTATTGCCAATCTTCCTGTTTTTTTTTCTTTTCCCCAAAGACCCCCCAGCACATAGTTGTATATTCTAGTTGTAAGTCCTTCTAGTTCTACTATGCGGGATGCCACCTCAGCATGGCTTGATGAGTGGTGCTATGTCCATGCCCAGGATCCTAACTGGCAAAACCCTGGGCCGCTGAAGCAGAGCGAGTGAATTTAACCACTCAGCCAGGGGGCTGACCTCTATCATTTCCTTTCTTATACTTACTTTAAATGTAATCTTCTGCTCTGTTTCTGGCTTCTTAAAGAATTTGATTCTTAATTTTAGACCTATTCATAGTTTTAAGTGATATTTTCATATCATTGTATAATTCTATTATTATATCATTTCCTAATAATTCTGGAAAAATATCTTTTTGAGGGACTGCATTGTATTTTTTAAATTTATATTTCAAAAATTCCTTGTGGAAAATTTTGAGTACATAATCCAAATTTTTTGATACATCATCACAGAATAAACATTGCTATCTCAATAAGTTATGGAATTAATAATATTCATAGTTGGGTTATACTTTAAACATCAAGAACAATGTCCAAATTAATATTTGTTTCTTTGCTAATTATTATACCTAGGGTCTAAGTCTTCAGGCTATATTCACAAAGTCCTAAAGAAATTTTGAAGTAAAAGAAGGTTTTGGATATCTAGATATCTCTAGTAAGTATTTCTTTGAAATGTAATAAAAATAAAATCTAGAAGTGTGATAAATATTCAAAATAATTTTCAAAAGATATATTACCTTTTTGTTCAATTCATGTTTTCTTTCTGTCTCCTTCCTTGTCCCAACCCACTCCATCTACTGCAGTCTTAAGAGTCCATTCTTTTGAAATCAAAGAACACACTGTTGGCTAAGAAGAAAAATATGTTCTCATAATGTAATTTAGAAGTTTAGATGCTTCCATAAGTCCTCATATATTTCAAAGGACAAGAGTGTAAATGAGTTTTCAGTGTTAGACAATTCAACTCATATCAAATTAACAAGTAATAAATAACTTTAAAAAATAATAATTAGAATCATTTTTCTCATATAGCATTGGCTTTTTATTGCTCTGTTGACGTTATAGAAGAAATGATTTGGAAAAAGAGAACATTACTTGCTTCAAATGGCACATTATTTAGTTAATTCTTTAGCAAGTTCACCATTGTCAGGCTTAGATTATCCAAGTTTTAAAATCGGATTTTGAACAGTCATTATTATACTGGATGATATTTAGCATTTTTCATCAGGGTTTCTGATCCCTTTATGTTCTTCCCCAAATAATAGGCTGCATGATGTTAAACATAATGGCATTCTATTTTGTGTCACTGGCAAGAAGCCCTATCTGACTTCAAACTTACACAAATAGACAGAGCTCCTTTTTATTATTTACTGTAAGAGAACTTGGAAAATATTTTATAAAATTAACAACCACATTTAAAAAACAATAACTGCATTGACTGTATTCTTAGAAACAAAAGAATATTTGTAATTAGGAATATTAAGAATGTAAGTTCAAAAGGTCACCATTTTCTTTTATTGTGTGCTGTCCAGCTGCTTATGATGATTTCCATGAATTTATGTCAATCATGAAAATGAAGTATGTATCAAGAATTTATTATATTTTGCGGGAGGCCATTTAAAAGATTCTTACTTCTATAAGACGGTCTAGTCTTATTTTCTAGGGATTAAAGAAGTACACAAAAGAATAAAAATTAAGATACAAAAATAAACAGTTTATCTTTAATTGATGATAGACATCTATGTCAGCATTTCATAATCATAAAATTATAATTATCGTTTAATGAGTGCCTACCATGTGCCAGATACCATGCCAAGACCTTTGCATGCATTATCACTTTTAACTTAATCCACGTAGCAATCGAATGTGTACTCTTATCATGTAGGCACTGAGTTTTTTAGAAGCTAGATAATTTGCCTTGTTTATTCATTTATTCACTAAATAAGTGGTGAATAAGGATTCATTGCACTCAGATATATCTGACTGCAGATCTCAGATTGTTAACCATGTCACCTCTCCATGATAACTATCTTACGCCTCATATGCAGAAAAATAAGAATTTGCAGGTAAGTCAACTTTACTAATTAGGAAACATGGAATCAAAACTATTGACATTATTAGTTTCGTCTCTTTCTCTATACTGTGTCTTTTTAACATCCTAAATATATAAGCATTTGTTTTCTGGTACAATATATATAAACTATCGTATGTAAGCATTTTGAGGAATCATTTTCCTTTCTTTTTTCTCCAGCACCTAACACAGTACTTGGCGAGGACAAATGTTATTTGAACCAAACTGTCAGATTATGAACTTCAGAAGTATATTTAGATGCTCCCACAGTTCTAAAAGCGGCTTAACATATGAGAAAATCACAACTAATTAAAATCAGATTTGGAAAAATTTACTAAAGTAAATAAAATGTGACATCGTATATATGCTAAGTCAAGGAATTCCAAAGATGTTCAATTTATTATCCACATGTATCATGCTTCAGAACCTGGGTGTGGTAAACATTCATCTCATGATTTTATTTCAGATCTAAATATGTGCAAGTGATGTCCTCTTTCACCTAAAGGCAAGTTAATAAATATTCACTGAATGATGAAAGTGAGTTCAACGTGTCTCTTCCTAACATGTATAAAACAACCTATGTTAAATTACAATTTTCGTAGAAGGATACCTGGACCCTTCTTGTGAACTCACGTAAAAAGCATCCATCTGAGTTTGGATATATGCTAATTTCCAGGGTGAATCAGATTATCTATCAGAGAACGTTATACGGGATAAACTGAGTACAGTTAAAGACACAAAGTGCTGAAGAACAAAGTCTCAGTGACCAACAGTCTGAGACCAGGATGAAAATAATCATTGTTAACGTTGACTCAGTGATCACCATATGTCTGGTACTAATAGAAATCCTTTAGAGATTATCTCATTTGAGCCCCATGATGGATTTTCTTGTAAATAAAATAACTACAACCCCTGTTTTTGCCAATGGGAGAAAGAGAAACTTACAGAGATCAGTGACATGCCAGAATCATACAATTAGGAAATAATAGTTAGGATTTGCTCTATACTATCCATCTCTAGAACTCATACTCTTAACCCTAAAAATAAAATATTGTCTATAATCAAGAGTATCTATAAAACATTATTTGAATTCAAAAATTAGAATATATTGACTCTAAACATGTAGGTAAACATCAGAAAAGACTCTTGGAGTATTGGAATTCAGGAGACTAGGGCCTTATCTTAGCTCTGAGCAAATTACCTATGATTTACAGGCAACTCACTTTATCTTTTTGTGCCTCAGTTTGTCAATTTGTATATCAAGAAGACTGGAAAAGATGCACTTACTATCACCTTCCTTCTCACTCAATATTTGTAAATACCCAGCTGCATTATGGTGTGTTTTCTCCTGTATCTGATTCTGCCACAGGCTTCTCTTCCACTTCCAGTACACAGTGATATTTACATCAACGAGGATGAAGTTAAACATCAGACATGGTGGAAAATCAGGCTCATAACTACTGTTAATTGAAATGAAGACAACTTGATTCAACACAGTTCTTAAGAAGACAAAAATATAAGCTTATATTAACTTAGACTTAGGATTTCAGATTTGAACCAAGCCAAGTGCTAAGCTTAAGGACAGTAAAATGATGTATCTATAAGAAAAATGTCTTTAGGGTTGTAATTCTAGGAAATAAAAATTTCTAAAAATATATTAAACTACAAGGGATTTTTTTATCATGCAGTATATAAAATTTAAGTTTTCTAGGTAATCTCTTACACATAATACGAAACAATACTAAAAATTAAAATATAACACTAAACTTTAGCAATTTATCAAAAACTAAGTTACATGAATAAATCAGAAATCTTTTATAGTCTGCGATTTTGAAACTAAAATAAACGACAGTTGCAAGCCCTGTGGCGGAGTGGTTAAGTTCATGCGCTCCGCTTCAGCAGCCCAGGGTTTCACCAGTTCAGATCCTGGGTGTGGACATGGCACTGCTCATCAAACAATGCTGAGGTGGCATCCCACATAGCACAACCAGAAAGACCTACAACTAGAATATACAACTATTTACTGGGGGACTTTGGGGAGAAGAAGAAAAAAGAAAAAAAGATTGGCAATAGATTTTAGCTCGGGTGCCAATCTTTAAAATATATATATGTATATATATGCACATATATATATATATATATTTCTACTTTAGTTACAAGCAATTTAGTCTATAAAGAAGATATTCCAAATGTTGTTGGGAAACTAAACAGTATTCACATGGATAAATAGAAGTAGTTACAGTTTCATTTATGGACTAGACCTTGTTTGCTTGTTCTTTGATCTCATTCTACTCTTATTTCTCTTTCAGAGATCTAAGCCAAATATGTATTTGTAAATTTTATGGAATGAATTTGTTTAACATATTCAGCTGGATCTGTTCCTTCTGACTCATGCAGGGAAACAGCCTGGCCACCCACCTCAACAAATGCTTGAGGCCCACATGTAGCCTGCAGACAGCACCTCCCCCCACGGAGCGCAGGAGCAGGAGGCCTGTGTCCTGTTATTTGCCACCGGCATTGCCCGCCACATGTGGGCACCGACGCAGATACTCAAGCTTGTTCTCTTGCTCCTGCAACATCAGAGCTGTCCACCATCTCAGGCAGCTATTTCTGAAGAACAAGAAAAAAGGATTGACTTTCTTTAGGTTCTGATTGAATACTGTGAGGCTAACGTGCCCCAACTTATTTAAGAGATGGATCTGATTGAACCAACCAAACAGCACCTGACTGCAACACCCTGCTACTGTGACACTGACGTCTCCTTCTAATCTCCAGTGTTCTCATCCTCAAAATAGCCTGGGGTTTTTTCCCCTTTATTCAATAACCATTCTCTCTCTATTCTCAGATAGGTCCATTTCTTAACTGTTCTGGAACTTTTCTTCTTTGAGGAAGCTTAGTCCTGAGCTAACTACTGCCAGTCCTCCTCTTTTTGCTGAGGAAACCTGGCCCTGAGCTAACATCTGTGGGCATCTTTCTCTATTTTACATGTGGGACGCCTGCCATAGCATAGCGTGACAAACGATGCCATGTCCGCACCCAGGATCCGAATCGGCAAACCCTGGGCCACTGAGAAGCAGAACATGCGATCTTAATCACTGCACCACTGGGCTGGCCCCTGGAATTTTTTTCAGAGAGAAAAATATGGAGAAGATGTTAAATTGTGTGGAGATGTTTGGCTGACTTTCATCTAGAGAAAAATCCCTACCTTAAAATATTCACAAAATAAAAATGAATTTTAGTTAAAGATCTAAACATTTATGCAAAACCTATATAATATTAACTGCAGAAATGAGGGATATAATCATAATTTTGTAATTGAATTGACTTGTATATAATTGAAGGTAATATCAAATAACACTCAAAATGGAAACTCTAAGAAATAAGATAGGGGGCTGGCCTAGTGGCATAGTGGTTGAGTTCACACTCTCACTTCGGCAACCCAGGGTTCACTGGTTCAGATCCCAGGCAGAGACATACACACCGCTCATCAAGCCATGCTGTGGCAGCATCCTACACACAAAAATAGAGGAACATTGGCACAAGTGTTAGCTCAGGGACAATCTTCCTCAAACAAAAGGAGGAAGATTGGCAACAGATGTTAGCTCAGGATCAATCCTCTTCACAAAAAAAAAAAAAAAGAAAGATATATTAGCATGTATTAAAATAAAAATATACTATAAAACAATTTAAAAGATAAGTGACAAGGCTGAGTAAGTCATTGTGATATATAAAATAAAATGTTAAAATGTGGAATATATTTTAAGAGATCTAAAATTCTACTTTTGAAGATAAAAAACTCAGTGGAAAGAAGGCAAGTATGAATAGACAAATCACAAAAGATGAAATAGTAATGGCCGATAATCATTTAGAAAATGCTCAACGTTCAACCTCACTAATAACGAGGAAAATGTGTATCAGCACAATTAGAAACAATTTTTCACTCATTGACGAAATTTAAAGAAAAAGACTGCTACTATCAACTATTAATATGGGTGTCAGAAATGGCTTCTTTCCAATAATGTCGGAAGGAGTAGAAATTGGCCAGATTTTTAGTAAGAAAATCTGCCTTAAAAAATATATGTTAAAACCATTGATAATTACCTAGAACATAAATTGCTTGATTCGGGAGCCTAGATCTAGAATTTATTTGCCATTATCTGTACCTGGCATTGTTTTACATGCACACAGTGGACAGAATTATCGACTCAATAATTTATTCAATTATTTACTCACACGTCTGGATTGAATTATTTATTCAAAAAACACTTTGCGTTATTCCATTTAGATGGCATTAAAAATGTTATTCTGGATAATATGGCATGTTGATAGTTATTCCTATAATTTTCTTCTTACTAAAGCAAAATAGAAACAGTTGAAATAAATATGTTTATTGGCCTAGAAATCAACACCAAAGAACAAAGATCTAGGGTAAGCTATTCCTAAAGTAACTGTTAAAACAGTCTCAGTTATACCATATTCTTTTTTTCCTTTCTAGTTTCCTTTAATTTCTGTTTCTAAATTCCAATGTGTACCTTTATGACTTCCATGTTCATGTCAGCAAATATTTAGTATACATTTACTATGTTTCACACAATTTGCTATGGATTATAAGGAAAGAAAAAATAAATACAACATGGCTTAGCCCTAAAAAACTGGCTGCAGGAGCAGACACGTATGCAACAAGCAACAAGGATGCCAGGACAAAAGTGGTCAAAGCTCTAAGACGTAAAACAAATTCAGTGGAGGGAGGGAAGAAGGAAAACTAATTCCAACTCTGGCGGGTTAAAAAAACTTCATTGAGGAGTTGCATTTTATGCACATTACACAAGATTGATACTTAATTGTCTGTAAAATCATATGTTTTCTTTTTTTACAACTGTGTTCCTTAAAATGTTTCAAATAAATACCAGTTTTATAAATCCCTAGAGGAGCTTATGATTTAATAGAATTCTTTAGTGATTCCTTGATGAGGTGAATTATTGTTCTCATTGTTCTTTTATAGAAAGCCAGATTCCCAAATACTGGAGAGTGAAATTGTGATGAGCACACACACCAAATATAAATCAATTGAGTGATATTCCTGAAGTTATTGATGAGAAATTGAAAAGCTCACTTTGAAATTAAAGAAAGCTTGCAAAATTTTAATGTGACATTTAGTGCTTTGTATGGACATTATATCCATCATAGTAACTAGGAAACAATTAAAAGCTTGCATAAAGGATGAATTACTGTTCTTTTTAATGTATCTTTTCATGTTATTAGATCTGTTGGCAACTTTCTCTGCTACGTGGTTAAATCTTTATGCGTAAACCACTGACACATAGGGCAAACAAAAATTTGATTTAACTCTGCGAGTTCTGTGTGCCTTTGCCTCTCTTGAACACTTCAAAATGTCCCAGGCACCTTATATTTTTCTGTTTTGTCATTTTATTAATGTCTTGCTACGCCTCAAAATAAATATAAACCACCCTACTCCTGCCATGGACACCTTAACATCATGGTCATTTGAGGAAACACTGAGGGTTTTTTTCTATTTTTATTTTGAGCCAGAAAAAAGATTCTGGGGCACGAGGCTATCAGTCACCTGCTTGGGAGAGTACAGCCCTATTCCCTGGCTGAGCGATGAGAGAAGGAGGAGGGTACAGTGGTGCAAAGTGGCACAGAGGGAGGAACAAAGGACAGGGACAATGGGCTAAGAGTTTTCCGGCATCTGTGAAAGGAAAGGAAGCGGAGGAATGGAAGCTCTCTGCCTGCAGACCACTGCCCTTCTGCTCAGTGAATCATTCCTCATCCTTTACGTCTCAATTCAATTTCTGCCTCCTCTGTGATCTCCTCCCTGACGATCTCAGGAGTGCCTGAGCACTATTTCTTCTATTTAATTTCGCACAAATATCTATAAAAGCAAGCATCTTGCTGTTACTAGCATAAAGAAATGTGATTTTCTTAGCAAGGGTATTCAGCCCTGCCCTTAAAAGAGAGAGTGCTCATTTAGAAGTTGCTGGAGTTATGGCCTGAGATGCTCCTAAGTTGAAGGAATGTTTCTCAAGGAAGACCGCAGCTGGGCTCCTTTTGAACTTTTTTTAATGGGGTTTGCAAGCTGAGGGCCAACACAAAATTGCCTGAGACCATAAAGGATATTAGAGAGGAGAAAGGGAGAGCGCAGGGTAAGTAGACAAAAAAAATAGAGAGATAATGAGCCTAGAAAATATAACTGAACTTTCAGACATTAAAGTGATTACAGAGATAGGAAAAGAAAGTGTATTACATACCAAAGAACTTCCAAAGTTGCAATTGCTTTGGTGATGGTGGTGAAAGGGTTGGTACGTGACTATGTGTTGGGCCCAGGCTCTAAGCGGTTGTGGCTGCAATACCGGCTTTCCACATGGGCTCTACAGCTGTACTTGTCTATTTGCAAACTCTCCTCCCTGAATGTAAGCCAATTAAGTTAAGTACATGTGCTTTTTCATCTTGACATCTCCAGTAACTCACATAGTACACAAACTATTTGTTCAACAAATGGTTGTTGGATGGATAAAAAAGTAATGATCCCAATTATGCTCAGACACAGAGTGAGAGATGGAGGGAGTTGGGCTGACCCATTAGAACTGGGAATAATGCAGCCACTAGACAAGCCAGTGACTCTAGTGTATCTATGCTTTTGTCCCCACCTTATCCAAGGGATAGCCTCTAGCAGCTAAGTCTTCATTTCTTTGGCTAGGTAACCCTAAAAAACAACAACAATAACAAAAACAAAGAAGGTATATCTTTATTTCCTGAGGCTAAAGGACAGCCTACTATTTTCTCCAGTCTTTTCACCAAATGTTTGTCACCCATTACCAAATACAAACACCAAAGTGTTTTCCCTCTATTATCTGTCACCCTGGCATGCCCATTTGGGGAAATCTAGGGCATAAATTCCCATCATAACTATGTATAGGGGAAGTCCGTATTCTCTAATAGAAATAGAAAATCTATCCTCTGTGTGTATTATGCAACTGATCTGTGGCGTCAGCATTCCAACATCTAGAGCTAAAATTCAGAAGGCTTTGTTATTCTTGTCTTTAAGAAACTCAGACTAACAGTTACATATTACAAAAAGATTTTAAAAATTGAGTTCAAGTTCTAAATATTGTAAGCCTGGGAAATTTTTCCTCTAAAATCACACTGGCATGTTAAAAAGTAAATATACACTCAATAAGTATATTCCAAAGCATCACTATGTTTGAATAAAACTGAGGGAAAACTTTGTTTAAAATATAACAATACATAGATATTAAAAAATGAAACAATTCTAATGAAAATAAAAGTCTTAGGGGCCGGCCCTGTGGCGCAGTGGTTAAGTGCACACGTTCTGCTTTGGTGGCCCCGGGTTCATGGTTCGGATCCCCAGTGTGGACATGGCACCGCTTGGCAAGCCATGCTGTGGTAGGCGTCCCACGTATAAACTAGAGGAAGATGGACATGATGTTAGCTCAGGGCCCGTCTTCCTTAGGAGAAAGAGGAGGATTGGCAGCAGTTAGCTCAGGGCTAATCTTCCTCAAAAAAAAAAAAGAGAGAGAAAAGTCTTAGATAAGATTTATGATGATGGTTCCTTCAGATGTTAGCCTCTGAGGAGCTAGGATTTCCTTTTCATTCCTAGAGAATGGATCGATTAGTGTTAGCCTGTCTAAAGAAGAAAAGTGGGAAAACTATTCTCAATTTTAATGGAAGAAAAAATAGTCAATGTTTTAGGGCTATGCAACAGAAAATGAGGATGAATTTCAAATGTATTTTAGTTAGACCATTTGCATTTATCTGTAGTTTTTCATACTATCCAGGAGGTTATCATGCTTGCATATTTAAAATACCAGAGGAATTCACTTAACTTCAGAACACAGATCAAAGGAAAATACTATTGATATAGTGGGAGGTGAGGTTGTTTCTGTAAGTGGAAAGACTTAAGATACCTTTCAACTAGCCCAGTATTAACAGATTTCTTAAATTTTAATGTTCTTGGCTGGTACATACATACTTTGTTCCAAATTATTCAACTTCAGCCATAGCCATCCTGGCAGTTGTTTGAGATAACATTTCCTTTAGACCTATTGCCTGTACCTTCTATTAACATTCATAGCCTGATATTTAAGAAATTAAGATATTTATTTGGTTTTCAGTTTTTATCAAATAATTCAAGAAAGTTCTACCAGACAACCAGAAAATGATTCCTGTCAAAATGGCATTCTTAAATGACTGCTTTTATTTCCCTAGCTTCATCCCAGCCTATAGCTGCAATTCTTGCTCAGAGGCAAAGCAACAAAATTTATTAAATACATATATTTACATCTTCCACAGCTAAAAGATTTTATGTGACTTCCCTCCAGCCTGTCTGGTAGCCTGCATATAAATTGAGAGTGCCATGGAGGTGAGAAGTCACTGAGTAAACGTTATGTCTGTGTCTGTTTGTCTTGTGAATGTTGCCATGTTTCCACAGTGAGAAGACAGGATGAGTACCTTCGAATAATATTCAGAGGACCAGCCCAAGCGCCAGCCCTAATTGGTCATTTCAATCCTATAGCCACAGCCACTATCCCATATTGTTAAATCTTCAAATGAGAAGAGTCTTTCTAGTTCCCATTATCAAGAAATAGCCAAGATAGATAATGTAGAACCCACAAACTGTGGGTTTCTCCCAAGTTAACTTTTGAAATGATTTTGACTGCTGAAGACACTCAATCTTTAGCCTCTAATAAACTATATTAGGTCACTCTGAACTACTTGCAATATTCCAAAACAAGGAAACTGTCTGCCTCAAAATTAAGATATTAATTTTAGGGGCTGGTGTGGTGGCGTGGTGGTTAAGTTCGCACACTCCACTTCAACGGCCTGGGGTTCACATGTTTGGATCTAGGGCGCTGACCTAGCACCGCTAATCAAGCAACACTGTGGCAGCATCCCACATAAAACAGAGGAAGACTGGCACAGATGTCAACTCAGCAAAAATCTTCCTCAAGCAAAAAAGAGGAAGATTGGCAACAGATGTTAGCTCAGGGCCAATCTTCCTCACACACACACACACACACAAAATATTAATTTTAGCAACACATTTTACATGATGTAATGCAGGCTACTGAATGTAAAGACAAGCATATTCTCTTGTATTTCTTATGTTGCTACAGATTGAGATTTATTCTGTAGTTTGAGTTCTATATTACAATTTTATGTTTTCTTTATTTTTATTGAAGTGTAATTGACGTACAATATTGTATTAGTTTCAGGTGTACAACATGGTGACTAGATATTTTTATACATTACAAAATGATCATCACACTAAGTCAGTTACCATCTATCACCATACAATGGATTTACACTGTTATTGACTGTATTCCCTATGCTGTACATTTTAGCCTGGTGAGTTATTTATTTTATAATTGGAAGGTTTTACCTTTTGATCTCCTTCAGCTGTGTCATACATCCCCTCCTCCCCCTCCTCTCTGTAAACCCCTAGCTGTTCTCTGTATCTATGAGTCTGTTTATGTTTTGCTACGTTTGTTCATTTGTTTTGTTTTTTAGGTTCCACATATAAATGAAATCATACAGTACTTTTCTTTCTCTGATCTTATATATAGAAAACCCAAAGAATCCATTGGAAAACTATTAGAAATAATCAACAACTACAGCAAAGTTGCAGGGTATAAAATCAACTTGTATAAATCAGTAGCATCTCTATACTCTAATAACAAACTAAAAGAAAAAGAACTCAAGAACACAATACCATTCACAATGGCAACAAAAAGCCTAAAATACCTTGGGGTGAATTTAACCAAGGAAGTGAAAGACCTATACAATGAAAACTACAAGACTTTCCTGAAAGAAATGGGTGACAACATAAAGAGATGGAAAGACATTCCATGCACATGGATTAGAAGAATAAGCATAGTTAAAATGTCCATTCTACCTAAAGCGATCTGCAGATTCAACACCATCCCAATCAGAATCCCAATGACGTTCTTTACAGAAATAGAACAAAGAATCCTAAAATTTATATGGGGCAACAAAAGACCCTGAATTGCTAAAGCAATCCTGAGAAAAAGGAGCAAAGCTGGAGGCATCAGAATCCCTGACTTCAAAACACACTACAAAGCTACAGTGATCAAAACAGCATGGTACTGGTACAAAAACAGGTGCACAGATCAATGGAACAGTATTGAAAGCCCAGAAATAAAACCACACATCTATGGACAGCTAATCTTTGACAAAGGAGCTGAGGGCATACAATGAAGAAAAGAAAGTCTCTTCAACAAATGGTGCTGGGAAAACTGGACAGCCACATGTAAAAGAATGAAAATTGACCATTCTTTTTCACCATTCACAAAAATAAACTCAAAATGGATCAAAGACCTAAAGGTAAGACCTGAAACCATAAGGCTTCTAGATGAAAATATAGGCAGTGCACTCTTTGACATCAGTATCAAAAGGATCTTCTCCGACAAGGGAAACAATAGAAAGAATAACAAATGGGACTTCATCAGACTTAAGAGCTTCTTTAAGGCAAAGGAAAACAGGATTGAAACAAAAAAACAACCCACTAATTGGGAAAAAATATTTGCAAGTCGTATATCTGACAAAGGGTTAATCTCCATAATATATAAAGAACTCACACAACTCAACAACAAAAAATCAAACAACCTGATCAAAAAAGGAGCAGGGGACATGAACAGACATTTCTCCAAAGAAAATATATGGATGGCCAATAGGCACATGAAAAGAAGCTCATCATCACAGATCATCAGGGAAATGCAAATCAAAACTACACTAAGACATCACCTTATACCCATTAGAATGGCAAAAATAACCAAAACAAAAAGTAACAAATGTTGGAGAGGTTGTGGAGAAACAGGAACCCTCATACACTGCTGGTGGGAATGCAAACTGGTGCAGCCACTATGGAAAACAGTATGGAGATTTCTCAAAAAATTAAAAATAGAAATACCATATGACCTAGCCATCCCACTACTGGGTATCCAAAGAACTTGAAATCAGCAATTCCAAAAGTCCCATGCACCCCTATGTTCATTGAAGCATTAGCTTTTCATTTAATTTCACTGTTTCCTTGCTGATTTTCTATCTGGATGATCTATCCAATGATGGGAGTGGAGTGTTGAAGTCTTCACTATTATGGTGTTATTTTTGATATCTTCTTTTAGGTTTGTTAATAGTTGCTTTATGAACTTTGGTGCTCCTGTGTTGGGTGCATAGATATTTATAAGTGTTGTTTCTTCTTGATGAAGTATCCCTTTGATCATTATATATTGCCCCTCTTTGTCTCACTTTACATGCCTTATCTTGAAATCTACTTTGTCTGATATAAGTATTGTGACATCTGCTTTCTTTTGTTTGCCATAAGCTTGGAGTATCATCTTCCACCCCTTCACTCTGATTCTGTATTTGTCATTGGAGCTAAGATGTGTTTCCTGGAGGCAACAAATTGTTGGATCTTGTTGTTTAACCCATCTTGCCACTCTGTGTCTTTTTATTGGAGAGTTCAATCAGTTTACATTCAGGATGATTATTGATGTATGAGGGCTTTGCTGTCATTCTCTCATTCGTTTTCTGGTTTTCCTGCATTTCCTTTGTTTCTCTTCCTGTATGTTTTGGTCTAACCAGTGAATTCTGCAGTTTTTTATGCTATGTTTGTTCATTTTTTCCTTATTAATTTTTTGTGTCTCTGTTCTGCTTTTTAGTTTAGTGGCTACCCTAAAGTTTGTATTCAGAATCTCGTGCATAACATAGTCCATTTTCTGAAGGCCTGTTATTTCCTTAGTCTAAACTGATTCAGTCCCTTTCCTCCTCCCCTCCTAAGTTGTTATTCTCATATCTTACTCCAACTTGTTTTGTGAGTTTGTGATTAAAGTGACAAGATTTTCTTTATTTTTGGTGTTTTCTTTCCCTTTAGCCTAATGCTATAGTTGAATGTTTGCTATCTTATTCTGATTCTGTCTATTGGTCTCCTTATTCTGTGTTTTGTGACCCTTTTGTCCCTTTTATTCTTTTTTCACTTATGAGGACCTTCTTGAGGATTTTTTTGTAGGGGGGTCTTGTGGCTACAAAGTCCTTTAGCTTTTGTTTGTCTGGGAAAGATTTAATTTCTCCCTTATATCTGAAGAATATTTTTGCTAGATAGAGTATTCTTGGCTGAAGATTTTTATCTTTTAACCTTTGAGTATGTCATTCCATTCTCTCCTAGCTTGTAAGGTTTCTGCAGAGAAATCTGCTGAAAGTCTGATAGGATTTCCTTTGTAGGTTATTTTCTTCTGCCTTGCTTCCCTGAGTATTCTTTCTTTGTCATTCATATTTGCCAGTTTTACTACTATGTGCCTTGCAGTAGGTCTTTTTACATTGGCAAATGTAGGAGATCTGAAAACTTCCTCCACACACATTTCCCTCTCATTCCCTAGATTTGGGAAGTTCTCTGCTGTTATTTCTTTGAGTACACTTTCTGCTCCATTCTCCTTCTCCTCACCTTCTTGGATACCTATAATTCTTATGTTGCATTTCCTCATTGAGTCAGATATTTCTCGGAAACTTTCTTCATTTCTTTTTAGTCTCAGTTCTCTCTCCTCCTCTGTCTGGAGCAATTCAACATGTCTATTTTCAGTTACGCTGATTTGCTCCTCTATGGTATTCACATGAGCATTCAGGGAATCTCTATTTTGTTTTATCTCTTCCATTGTGTCTTTCATCTTTAGTATTTCTGATTGATTCTTCTTTATAGTTTCAATCTCTTTTGTGAAGTAGCTCCTGAACTCGTTGAATTGTTTATATTCTCTTTTACCTCATTGAGTTTTTTGACGATAGCTATTCTGAATTCATTGTCACTTAGTTTACCTATTTCTGATTCCTCAGGACATAATTCTGGGTATTTATTGTTTTCCCTGTGGTCTGGAGTTTTGATGAATTGCCTAATGCTGGAAGAACGGGTTTCTTCCCATTGTGATATTATTCGATTGCAGTTATAGCCTATCACCACTGGATGGGGATCGAGAGCTGTGTATTCTGAGCCCTCCACCTTCAGGCAAGATGGTGCGGCCCAGTGTGGGTGGGGAGGGTGCTTTCTCTTGTGTGCAGTCCCTGGTTTCCCGATCAGCTCTTGCTATCTGGTCTCCTGTGGCCTTGGCTTGATGAGGTCACCCTGCGTGAAAGCTTTTGCCCCATTAGAGGACTTCCCTCTAAGCTGCAAGGACACTAGGGAGTCCTTGGTGATCCTGTGGATGTGCAACCCCTCCCCCACTCCTTCCCTCATGCACCCTCCCACAGCAGCAATCCCAGTCTTTATGGGAGGGAGCAAAGTTCTCTCTTACCCCTTTCTAGCTGCTCCTAGGGGGGCACCAGCGTCTCCTCCCTCCGTCATTTGGCTGCTGTGACTTTCCGAGGATTCCTGTGCTATTAGGATATTTTCTGTTGGAATATGGTTGCTCCTTTTTGTTGTATGTTGGAGGGGAGAGAGTCCCAGGCAAGCTCACTCCACCATGATGCTGACGTCGCCCCTCCTCTGTCTGTTTTTTAATGGAATTGCTTGTTTTTTTGATATTGAGTTGTATGAATTTTTTATATATTTTAGATATCAACCCCTAATTGGATATATCATTTGCAAATATCTTCTCCCACTCAGTAGGTTGCCTTTTTGTTTTGTTGATGATTCCCTTCACTGTGCAAAAGCTTTTTAGTTTGATGTAGTCCTATTTATTTTTGTTTTTGTCACCCTTGCCTAAGGAGTTATACCTAAAAAAATATTGCAAAGAGCTTACTGCCTATGTTTTCTTCTAGGAGTTTTATGGTTTTAGTCCTACATTTAAATATTTCATCCATTTTGAGTTTATTTTTGTATATGGTGTAAGAAAGTGGTCTAGTTTCATTTTTTTGTATGTAGCTGTTCAGATTTTACAACGCTATTTAATGAAGAGACTGTCATTTCTCCTTTGTATATTCTTGCCTCCTTTGTCATAGATTAATGACAATATAAGCATGGGTTTATTTCTGGGCTCTTTATTCTGATATGTTGGTCTATGTGTCTGTTTTTGTGCCAGTGCTATACTGTTTTGATTACAATAGCTCTGTAGTATAGTTTGAAATCAAGGAGCATGATGCCTCCAGATTTGTTCTTCTTTCTCAAGATTGCTTTGTCTACCTAGGGTCTTTGTGATTCCCTACAAATTTTAGAATTATTTGTTCTAGTTCTATGAAAAATTCCATATGTAATTTGATAGAGATTTCATTTACTCTGTAAATTGCTTTGAATAGTATGGATGTTTTAATAGTATTAATTCTTCCAATCCATGAACATGGTATAGCTTTTCATTTGTTTGTGTCATCTTCAATTTTTCTCATCAGTCTCTTATAGTTTTCCAAATACAGATCTTTCATAATCTTGGTTAAATTTATTCCAAGATATTCTTTTTGATTCATTTGAAAATGGGATTGCTTTCTTAATTTCTCTCTTTGATAATTTGTCATTAGTGTATAGAAATTCAACATATTTCTGTATATTAATTTTATATCCTGCAACTTTACTAAATTCATTTTAATTATAATACTTTTTTGGTGGAGTCCTTAGGGTTTTCTATAGATAGTGTTATATCAACTGCGAATAGTGCTAGTTTTACTTCTTCCTTTCTAATTAGGATTCTTTTTATTTCTTTTTCTTGTCTGATTGCTGTGGCTAGGACTTCCAGTACTATGTTGAATAAAAGTGGTGAGAATGGGCATCCTTGTCTTGTTCCTAATCTTAGAGGAAAGCTTTCAGCTTTCCTCAATTGAGTATAATGTTAACTGTGGGTTTATTATGTGGGTATATATAGCCTTTATTGTGTTTAAGTATTTTTCCTCTATACCCACTTTGTTGAGAGTTTTTATCATAAATGGATGTTGGATTTTGTCACATTCTTTTTCTGCACCTATTGAGATGATCATGTGGTTTTTAGTCTTCATTTTCTTAATGTGGTATATTACATGGATTGATTTGCAGATATTGAACCATCTTTGCATGTCTGGAATAAATCCCTCTTGACCATGGTGTAAGATCCTTTTCATGTGATGTTAAATTTGTTTTGCTAACATTTTGTAGAGAATTTTTGCATCTACGTTCATTGAGAATATTGGCCTGTAGTTTTGGGGCTTTTTTTGTAGTGTCTTTGTTTAGTTTTGGTATCAGGGTAGTATGACCTACTTGAATGAATTTGGAAGCATTCCTTCTTCAACTTTTTGAAATAGTTTGAGAAGGATAAGTAATAACTCTTCTTTAAATGTTTGATAGAATTCACCTGTGAAGCCATCTGGTTCTGGACTTTTGTTTGTTGGAAGTTTTTTGATTACTGATTCAATTCTGTTACTAGTGATCAGTCTGTTCAGATTTTCTATTTCTTCTTGGTCCAGTCTTGGAAAATTGTGTGTTTATAGGAATTTATCCATTTTGTCTAGGTTGTCCAATTTCTTGGCATATAATTGTTCAAAGTAGTCATTTATGATTATTTGTATTTCTGTGTATCTGTTGTAACTTCTCCCCTTTCACTTCTGATTTTATTTATTTTGGACCTTTTTCTTTTTTTCTTGGTAAGTCTGGCTAAGGGTTATCAATTTTGTTTATCTTTTTGAAGAAGCAGCTCTTAGCTTCATCGATCTTTTCTATTATGTTTTTGGTTTTTATTTCACTTATTTCCACGATGTTTATTATTTTCTTCCTTCTGCTAACTTTGGGTTTTGTTTGTTCTCCCATTCCTAGTTCTTTTAGTTGTAAAGTTAGATTGTTTATTTGAGATTTTTCTTGTTTCTAAGGTAGGCCTGTATCACTATGAACTTCCTTCTTAGAATTGCTTTTGTTGCATTCCATAAATTTTGAAGTTTTGTTTCCATTTTCATTTGTCTCAAAATATTTTTTATTTTCTCTTTGATGTTTTCATTGACTCATTGGTTGTTTAGTAGCGTTTTACTTGTTTTTAACCTCTGCATTAAACTCTATGCCTGGCACACAGTAGGAACTGAAATCATGATAAATAAATTGAATTTAACAAGGTTTGTGTTGTTCTTTCTGTGAACTACTTGGAGAAAGATATGCCTCCTTGAAGTGTTAGTGCTAGTACCTTGAAAGGTTACAATTGAAATCATGTTTTTAAAGAAAATATCCAGGCATTTATCATGAACCAAAACACTCATGTCAGTTAAATGGGACTCCCACTGAAATTTTTTATCCACAGCATGACTATAGCAAAACCCAGGCTCAAAGTGTGAGTGACCACTTAAGATTTAACTTTCTCCAAATGAAAAGAAGAAACTTTTGCTTGTAAGACAAGTCATTGCATTTGTTTCCCATGAAGTACTATTGTCTGTACAAGTAAGATGAACATTGAAAATACTGTCTTGACAGGAATGTTGCAGTAAAACATGATTTGTATCTGTTGAACACGATGCAGTTTCTTAGTATGAGTAGCTTTGCACAAAGCATGCCAAACAGAAGTGAGGAGTTAAGTGGTCATCTTCAATTAGCCTCCTGTAACCAAACAAATCATACAAAGAATTGCTCACTCTCCCCATCTTACTAAAGGGTGTAAAAATATGATTGTTTTAGTAAACTCATATGCATATTTTATTGTAGAAATATTTCATGTATCTAGCCCTCCCCAGCTCTCTTTATGATTTCATGTTACTGGAAAACAACTTAGGGAAAATTGGAGATGAAGTAAGAAAATGGATTAGCCAAAGCTTGCTTTCTCTCTTTTTTTCTCTCTTTCCCCTTCTTTGCTTAACTGATTTTTTTTTTTTTTGTCACAGATGTTACTAATGATGCATAAATTGCTGGAACCAATGTGGAAAATATTTCACAAAAGAAACGCTATCCCTTTAGTTTTATTGCCAGGTATAATTGATTCCATACAGTCTGGCCATCATTCTTATTGATTCTACTTCTTCCAGCACAGAAATATATTCTCTTACGTTGACATTGATGTTTTGGTTCTTCTCACTACTCAATATGACATCAATTCTTGGGGGAAGGGATGAGATAGAATAATAAAGTTGTATTTACCTAACTGCTCAGAAAATTAAAAATAGGAAATGACAATTTAAATGCCTGCTTCTTTTTTACATTTATTTATATTTTAACTCATTTTTCAATGCCCAAACATGATTTGACTTTAAAGCATAGTTTAAAATATAGCTTGGTGATTAACAGGCTATTAAACATTCACATAGTCTTTTAAAGATGTATAATCATAGGACACTTGACACAAACTCTCTTTAAAAATAATATTTCACCTAATCAGCTTTCCCTATATATATAACCTTTAGATTACAAAATGTTTTACAACTGACTTGATACTTGAACAAAACTTTACCAATTTTTTCTCTTCCCCGAAGGTTTTCATGCAATATGTGCCTTTCTCATGAGTCATACATCTGGGAATCCTACTGAAAAATAAATCATTCAACTTTTTAAATAGTTAACTTGACATTTTTGTGGTGATGTATGTTTTGATTAAGTTGAAACCAAAAAATAAATAGTAAGAGATAAGCTATCTAGTATACATCCTGTTTATTTATTCACCATGAAGAAGATGTGTAAGGAAAGGTCACTGTGCCTCCTGCAGATACTTGAGAGGCAGACTTCAGTGATCTCATAGACTTTCTCTTCTTTATATTATTTTATCCATAAATGACATAGGTCATACTTGAAGTGATAATGAGAACTTGGAATGTGATGATGTCAAAGCATCCTTCCCACTCCCAAAAGCATCCCTTTTTTCTTCACATTATTCCAGAACGTTTATGAGAAAAGAATTTCAAAACACATGGAAACATTTGCAGAAATGTCACATAGCCAACAGTAATAGGATACCTCTTTAAAAATCAGCATCTTTTTAGACTAGTATGTTAAGATCTGCTCATCTTTTACTGTTCTTGAGAAGTCAATGCAAAGGATAATTAAATACAAATTACATTTCTCTGCATCCAAGTAGAATAATTTTGTCTTATTTCTTCTTATTTTCTCACCACCTGTCAAAAACTTCTAGACCGTAGGGGGAAGAACAGCCCAAACATAAGTTCCGAACTTGCCTGTAAGTTAAGCACAGAGAAAGGATGTGATATAGCAAATAGATTTGACAATAACGATGGCAGTTTAGCAGAAACAAAAGACATAACGTGGATAGTTTTGTGTTTCAGAAACACCTGGTAAAGAGAGAGTGTCTCTTCAGAGAAACCCAGTGTTTCTTACTATTAGTTAAATGGAGATAAACATCTAGCATATATTATAAGAGATTATTATAGTAACACCTGACTTTGAATCAATATAAACTGTGACTTTAAAATGCATGCTAATGATAAATGCCAGAAACGGAGAGATAGGAGAATGTATTAGCGATCTTCTTAATCAGTTGTAAGACATGATACAGGTAAGTCTCTGATGTTTGCTATAAAAAAGCTTAAAGTAAAGGCAGTTAAGGTACCATGTGCTCCTGTGATATGAAGACTATTAACCTGTAAGACCCAAAGAAAGTCTTATAGGTACAGATAGTTGTGTTTTAATTGTTTTATTTTCAAGATGATTTACTTTCTTCCAAATAGAGGCTTACTCTCGAAAGAGAAGAAAGATACTGTTTTTCCTATTTTTGTTTTCATTCCAAAACAGGGCAAGGGGAGGCATCTGTCCACCAGGGCTAGTGACACAGGCGCTGCTGCTTCAGCAGATTGGGTCCCCAGGAGTAAGTTTTAGTGACAAAGCTGGAGATATCCATAGTTCCAGCCCTAAAGATTGAGGGCCACTGTTGGTGGCAGCCAGGAGTTTCCTCCACAGTTTTGGTAGAGGCTGTCATCACCAGAAATTTACCTTTAAACCGTAAACTGGGGAAAATAGGATTAAACTTATTTTTATGTCAAAATTCATGGTGGAAGAAAATAGTGACTTCAAAGAAATGCATTATTAAATAAGGATGTTTTCTTCTTACTTATATAATTTAATTTTCACATTGAGCAAAAGAACAGGAATAAACTCTTAAGTTCCGTTTTGCTGTATGAAAAAAAAGTGGATTTTTTTTCTATTTGTATCACAAATAGACCTTTTTCCTTTAATTCTCATTTTATGGTGACATCCAAGTTCTCTTTTTATCTCCATTCTCTCCCCTTAGACAAATTAATAGACTCTTATGGCTTTAATAGCACTTCTATACTGTTGATTCCCTTGTCTCTTACAGGTCCCAGCCTAGGCTGAAGCCCAGGAAATCTCCTGGATCTTAGAAAAATAAATCCCACTGCACATCTAAGAATATCTTAGGGACAACTCACACTCATTACATCCAGAACTGAATTCTAATCCATACTTCTAAAATTAAAAATAAAAGCAAATAAAGACCATCTTCACTCTTCCGCATTTTCACAACATGATCACCTAAGTTAGAAATCAGAAAGCCACCTCAGGATCTCCTCTTCTCTATACCACTCCCTCCACCCCACAGCCAGTCAGCAACCAACCTGCCGTTGCTGTCACCTACATATGTCTCTTTTGCATAGAACTATCACCACTACCATGACTTCCTTTCACACCTGAACCATTATTATAGTCTCCATCTCTTTACCCCTCATTTCTATCCAATCTGTACACTGCTGTCAGAGTAAAATTTCTTCAGTATAAAGGAGCTAATTGTCTTTTCCTCCTAAAAATACTGTTCTCTCCTTCCCACTCCACCAAATTCAAAGCCCTTAGGATACACAAGACTCCTCACCCTGATTGCTTTATTTCTCTCATCTCTTCAGGTACTTACGTCCCTTGGCCCTACACAAACACCATATATACCAGCATTACAAATATAATGAATTACATTACCCCCAACACCTGGCTCTTTTGTTGGTGCTTTGCAAATGCCAGTTTATCTACCTGGAATGTATTTTCACCTTCCATCTTTGTTGGGCTGGTGAATGTCTCTTTACCTTTTCACATTAAGGTAAAACATCACCTCCTTTATATAACCACCCATGATCGCTGCAGGAGAGTTAATTATCAATTCTTCCCTATGTTGTCATGGTAGCTTATGTGTACCCACCTCTCGTTCTCGTACTTTTGCTATGACTGTTTGTTTACATCACAGACTTCCTCACTAGCCTTGGGGAAATAGGAGTGCAGAAATCCCATGCTGTTCATGTTTGATTCCTCAGCACTTAGTCCTCTGCTTGGACATATTTGCACAAATGATGACATGAGAATACAGCCATTGTGCTTTAAAAAAACTGGAGAAATAGGATAATATTCTCTTTACAGATGAATGTTGACTTTCTCTTTCAGCCAAAGGTTCATATGAATCTTATCCATTCATGTGAACTTGTCCATTTCTCTAAGACCTTAAGGACAATAATATCAACACAGGCTGAGATGAGAGCAAGATTTAAAAACTCAAAGTTATACTTTGATGATCATTTACTTAATTTAATAAGCCCATGCTTTAGAGCATTTCTCAAAAATCTCTCCAATACACGCTTTCATTTCAGCCTCAAGCTATCATCTGGGCACGTAAATATTGAAACACTTTTTTTACTGGTGAGGATACTAATCATTACAGAGGTTAAATGATTTTACCGGTCATAAAGTTAGAAAATGTAGGAAGCAAGACTTCAACCCATATCCTCTGGCTCTGAGTTCAGAGTCTTTCTTCGCACATCATCAACTGTGCAAACAAGGTCCAGAAGTACATTTTTGGTGTTGGATATATGGAGTCTATAACACTTTCTGGTCAGATGCTGAAATGGAGTTAAATGTGCAAAAGATTTATTGAGAAGTAACCCCTAGGACCAGAGGAAACAAGCTTGGGCAAGGAGAGCCTCAGACTGTAACGCATTATGACAAAGACTTAGCCAACTCAAAGGGGAGCTCTGGAGCAGAGACTGTGAGTCTGAGAAGTCTTTCACTGTGCAGAAATTGCCAGGTCCTGCTATCTTCACTGTGCTCAGTCACTGGCTGGGGCTCTCAGGAAGCTCATGGCCTTGGCTCACAGGCTGAAGCAGATCCTGAAGGTGCTAGCTGGAGGCTGTCAGCTAACCACCATCCTTGCAACTGGATGATAAAGTAGAAGCTGCTACTACAGTAACTTATATTCACATGTAAGTGATGGAGCTAAATAGGAGTTTAAAAGTTCTTAGAAATGGTGGGGCAAGAGACAAACAGCCAATTTTCAGATTCACACAAGAAACATCATTGATATCCTAGATTGTGGGAAAACAGTTGGGTCTGAAGGGTATTGATTGTATATATGTTTTATGTCTTGTTTCCAGAAAAGTGTGCTCCACTAAAAGGTCACATGAGCTGTGTCACTTTTGAATTTATCTTCCTTCTCCAAGAAAATAGGTTGATCCTGTTCAAAGATTGTTTTTGAACAATCATCAGAATATGAGAAAATATTTCCTTATGAGTCACATAATTCTATTTTAGTGCCTTGTAAGCAAGTTTTTACATGAAACAGGAAAATGAAAAACAGCTGGACTCAAAATTTCATAAATGATAATTTTCTTTAGTAATTTAGCAGTTTACAGGATGTGCAAGATGGCTTAGAGTTATTTTTTTTTTCAAGAGTGGACAGACTCCTGAAAGAAAATTCAATTTCAACATCAAGAAAACTTAAAACATAAAAATACTGCATACTGTTCCAGAGTCCTAAATAAGCAAAATTTATGGTGTTATATAGTTAAGTATTGGACAAATCAAATAATTAGCTTGTGATTAGTGGAAGTAATGTTGCTAAAAATCATTGCCAAAGAACTAGACATATTTTCAGAGGCAATCTATAGCTGTATCTCACTTTTAATTTTGAATATATTATAGAAATGTTTATGAATATTTTGCTATAGTAAAACAGGATTAGTAATGTTACTCGCATCTGTGGATGTGTCGAAACCATTTAGAAGTCAAACAAACGTATTTTCAGTTCAGCAAAGTACTTTCCAAACAGTTGAAAACCATTGACATATTTTTCACAGCTTCTGAAAGTATCTAATTCTCAGCAACATTTCTAACATCCCCTTTCCACATCCACCCTCTTTTATCATATATAATCATTATTCTTCCTTCATCCCCAACAAACATGGTTTTTCTTTCCCCCCACTTTACTTTCTCTGTAATCTCTTATCATGAAAGTTAACTTAGTGAGTCTTCAATAAGACAGAACCCTTGCAGTTTCAGGAGGAGAAAAAGGAGAAATATTAGGTTGGCAATAGCAATAGCAATATTCTCTGTGAGGAGCAAATATCGTGGATAAGAGCTAAGTAATGTAATTTTGTTCTAGTCACATTTTGCAGAACTCACTCTAATTTTACAATTTCTTAAAACATTCAGAAATTGTGGGAAAATATTTTCGGAATATCGAATAACTTAGGAGTATATTTTGAGAAGTAAATCAATGGCAATTATATCATAGTAAATGTCTTCTTCTGGGCCTCACTAGCCTATGAGTTTACACGTCTTTTAATGACAAAATCACTGTGGCTTGAGGTTCACATAGACTTTTCTTTTAAAAGCATCCCGTTTCCTGATAATTCCTGGAATTCCTCCTTACTGCACAAATCCATCTTAGATGTCACTAAGTCCGCAGTTAGCATCTGGCCTCCAACACATTCTGCCCTTAGGTCACCTCCTGCTGGCTCGAGGTCAGGATCCCTAGGGCTTCTGCCGCTCACACTATGAATATCTTTCTCTATGCGTGAACACAGTAGCGACCTACAATTTATTACATTGGTTTGGCGACCAAGTTGTGATGTTTTAAAAGACTTCAGTGAGTGACTAAAGACAGTACAAGAAATCTAAGTCAAATTGAAGATTCTCCCAGGCTTATATGACACAAAATTTATAGAAATTCCATATTAGGCAGGTTATTCCAGAGGTACATAACATTTTAAAGATGTAGAAAATTTTGTTTCTTATGGAAATTTAAGTTAGTCTTGCGACTATGAGGTAAGCGTATATGGGAAAAACTATACCAAGAAGAAGACATTTTGCTTTTGAAAGGTTTCATTTTGGAGTTTTCTATAGAGATTCTAATCCAGCAGTCTATATTAAAGCATCAGCTGGGTTAATCTACATCTTTTGTAGTAACTTCTTAAGCAGCTTTGTGAAGAATCCAGGCCTTCTTCATTTTCATGAAGTACAAAGAACTCTAAGATGCAGGACAAAGTCAGGCAGACCCCAAGCCAACTTGACCCATGATCCTGGATCACTTACTTCATGGAGAAGAAACAGAAAACTTAGATAAAGTTGAGCTCTGAAAGCAGCAAACCCATTCCTCAGACTCGGCAATCAATGTGGATATGTGAGAGTGAGAGGGAAGAAGCATGGGTCAAAGAAATATATGGTTCTTCTCACAGAGTCAATCCATAATTCCTGTTTCAACCAGGGTTAGATTTGGCTTTAAATAACGATAATCTGAAATAATGTATAAGCCTGATTTTTCTCTCACATGTATGCCATGAGGAAGAATTCAGCTGTCATTTGAAAGTTTCATTGTCTTCACACCCCCAGCTACCCTCTGAACCTTGTATTACACAATCTCTTTCATAACACACTATCCTGCAACCACATGCGCCCTCCTTCTGTTTTTCAAACATGCTGTGCTCATTTCTGTTTTAAGGCCTATAGGATATGACCCAGAGTTGATCTAAGAGTTTCTTAGCATGGGTTATCCAGAAATGTCTAGATAATTGACCTTTGTTCTGCTTTTGCAGAAATAAATTCATGAAAGTACTTAGGCCTGGGTGTCCTGAGAGAGGTAAATAAGAGCCATATTAAAGCTTGATTCTTATTGTGTACTGATGAACATATTTTATAAATCTATAAATAACATGTTCACTTTTTTACTTTTTGGTATTCTATTGTAAGCACTATTTACTTACCACTGTGGAAGATGGAGATTTAGTTGTCTTTCACTTCCTCCCACTTCCCACTACATCTTTCCTAAGGACACTTCTTCCCAATGTAGTTAAGTTTTACTTTTGATTAATTCAATATCTGGTATTCACATTTATAATTAGACATGTTGTTTACTATGATTACATGTGTTTCATGTACAACTTTTGTTTCTCCTGGAAATAACAATTGATTTGAATTTTTTGTTTTTTAAATTTTCTCTATTTTCTACAATTTAAGCTCTAAATCCTTGTGACTATTTAAAAATTTGTCATAAGACAACCAAATGAATCAAGCACTTTATTAATCTGCTAAAGTAAATCCATCCTAGAACCATTTCATACAGTCCATTCTAGACTGTTTTCTCTCTATGCCCAGTATAAGCTGTCATCCTGACATCTCCATTCCTCACCATCTGGGAGATTTTCTTTGCCTCTCTCCTTTGTTGGACATGCCATTTCCTGTATTCTCTGCCATTCTGATTCTTGTTCTGCTCATTCAAGTTTGTGTAGTATATCCTCCAAAAGCTTCCTGAGAATGGCTATATCAAAGACAAACGTCTAGATTCCCTGGATGTCAGAAATTATACACACTTCACTTTTTGACATGACTGATCATTCAGCTAATTTTAGTTTCTGGCTTGAAAACATCCCCCACCCCCCCCCGAGGATTTAGAAGACAAAGTCCATTGTCTTTCAGTTTCCAATCTACTGTTGAATATTCTGCAATCATTCATCCCCAAGACTTTGTGACTATTTACCCCACTTTACAGAAGTATCTAAGTCCTGTTCAGACTTCTGTAACAAAATACCACAGTCTGGGTAGCTTATAAACAACAGAAATTTTATTTCTCACAGTTCTAGGGGCTGAATGTCGGAGATCAGGGTGCCAGGAAGGTCAGGTAAGGACCCTCTTCTGGGTAGCCAACTTCTCTGTCATCTCCTCACATGGTGGAACGGGTGAGGGAGCACGGTGGGGCCTTTCTTATAAGGGCACTAATCCCAGTTATGAGAGCGCCATCCTCATGACCTAATCACCTTCCAAAGGCCCCACTCCTAATACCATTACCTTGGAAATTAGGTTTTCAACATATGAATTTTGAAGGACACAGACATTCAGACAATAACAGTAAGTTTTCGGGATCTTCTCTTTTTCACTGGTTATCTGAAACTGTACAATAATGTACCTTACTTTGGATCTATTTTTAATCTAGTGTGTATGGAATTCCTCTGGCCTCTTCAAATTTATGTCTTTGTGACTGGAGAAGTTGGATGTGTTAATGGCGTTCTTCCTTCTGTTTTCTTAAACTTCCATTTTTCAGATTTTGGACCTGTGAACTGTCATTAATTTTCTTGTTTTCTCTCTTATTTTTCTTCATTTTATGATTTTCCTCTACTTTCTAGGATATGCCCTGAACTTTACCTTTCAACTTTCTTAGAGAGTTATTTTTCTCTTTTATTAGTAACATCCATGAATTTCATTTCCATTCTCTGTAGTATCATGTTTTAGAGCATTTCTTCTTATTTCATAGGTATATCATTTTTATCTAAAAGTTCAAAGTTAAGATTTAGATTTTCAGACTTTTATCTAAAAGATAAAAAGACCATTTTTTAAAAGTTATCTTCTTTCATAGAGTTTGTCCTTCTAGAGTATTTATTTATTTATTTATTTATCTGTGTGTGTGTGTGTGTGTGTGTGTGTAAGATTGGCCCTGAGCTAACACCCATTGCCAATCTTGCTTTTTTTTACTTGAGGAAGATTGCCCCTGAGCTAACATCTGTGGCAACCTTCCTCTGTTTTGTCTGTGGGACACCTCCACAGCATGGCTTGATGAGCAGTGTGTAAGTCCATACCCAGGATCCAAACCTGCAAACCCTGGGCCACTGAAACAGAGTGTGTGAACCTAACCACTACACCACCAGGCAGGCCCCTATTTATTTTTTTATTGTAAATTCTTATTTCAAATCTATATGATTTTGATTTCAAAATACATGATGATTTGCTCATATTTAAGATTGTGACACTTGTAGGGTGGTTCTTTTGGCTAGTGGTTTCAATGGTGGGCTATTTGATTGGCTAGCCTGCAATGGCAATGCTTTTAGTTATTACCTCTTAGGTTCATCAGAGGTTATCTTCTGAATGTGTTCTAGACCTACCTGAGAGTATGCTGGTAGCCAGTTAAGCGAATAGGGTAGGGGAAGACTTCGTCAATCCAGGGAAACCTTCACTCCATCTCTATTTTTCAGTGCAGCATTTATACCTCTGCCTATAATTGTGCCTTATGACCTCCAGTCCAGATACTCTACGTTTTACCATTTTCAGGAAAATAAATCTTCAGTGTACTAGGGGGAGTAGGGACAGTCAATGGGCTCCCCAAAGTTGGGAAGGAGAAGTAAGGGTCTGATAACTTCTTAAGCAGACTTTTAAAAATTTCTTCATATAACTCCACCTCTTCCAACACTTTGTTACCAATCAGTGATATTTTGGGAGTGAAATCTGAGGTAAATCTGATTGCTTCTTAGCTGTTTTCTCTACCTATTTAGGGTTTAGCTTTCTTAAATCTGTAAGATTCATCACTTTGTTTTTCTTGTAGTTAAAAACTATTTTGTGTTATGTCTAGGTGTGGATAGCTGCCTTGTAGTTTATCTGGAATGCAGAAATCCTTCCAATGTAAATAGCTAAGTATTTTCTTTTAAATTTTTCTTTTGTATATTAATATTTTTATTCCATTTGTAATTGTTTCTTGTTTCAGTAAATAACATATTTTCAACTTGCGTCTCAAATCTCTGTTCTACATATCTTTCGCATCTCTTTCATATTTTTCATATCTCAAATCTTTTTCTTCTAACTCAACCCCTTAAAGATATTTTTCTGCATATCATTGAATTGATTTTATTAACTCACAATTTTGCCACTTAATTTCTCTGATTTATATGTAAACGCCAGCATTTTCTATTGAGGTCCAAGATTCTGTATAATTCTTCCTCATCATTCCCATTTCTCATCTCATTCGGAGATCTGAACTCTGTGTGCGCCCACAGACATCGTGTGACTATCGTTATTGGCTCTGCTTCTGCATTTGTGTTATGGTCAAATTCCCTTCTCAGGCCGTGGTTGAAGAAAACGTTGGGAGCTTCCAGTTAGATTCCTAGCTTTTAACAAGCATTTGTTTACTATACCTCTCTTGGAGTACTAATCTTGCTCACTACTGATGTCTGATACCCTGATAGATTGCCTACATGTAGAACATTAAAAACTAATTACCGGCATTTACTCCATCATCCATTTTCCTTCCAATGCCGGGATATGGCACTGTGCTTACAGGGATTACATCTTCCAGAACATGATATACTCTCCCCATTTTGCCTACTTACTGCTTCATGTGAAGAGATATTGTGAAATGTCACTGTAGATAAAAGAATTTGCTTATGGTTAGAGAAGCAGCAACCCAGTGTTTTCACTGCTACAGAGCCGAGGTTTGAGTCCACAGGAGAAAATCATACCTGTGTCTTGTCTCTTTTGTTTAGGCTGTCTCTTTCTTGTATTTTTAAAGTTTTAATTTGTCATGCAGTAAAATCCCAGATATATTAAAACCATTCCAAAAAGCTTCCCTTAGGGGCTGGCCCCGTGGCACAGTGGTTAAGTTCACGTGCTCCGCTTCAGCCACCCGCGTTCACCAGCCCGGATCCCAGAAGTGACATATGTACCGCTTGTCAAGCCATGCTGTGGCAGGCATCCCACGTATAAAATAGAGGAAGATGGGCACGGATGTTAGCTCACGGCCAATCTTCCTCAGCAAAAAGAGGAAGATTGGTAGTGGATGTTAGCTTAGAGCTAATCTTCCTCAAAAAAAAAAACCTTCCCTTATATTTTAAATGGCGTCGCCCCATATTCTGCAATTTGCTTGTCCATTAATCATTATTTTGAAGACATGACCTCATTATGATATTTCAGTGCAAAGTTGAAGTGAGACATTTTTCAGGGGAGTTACCACATGCCATTTAAAATACAAGTAGTGCTTTATGACTTTTATAAAAATGTGTAAATAGATTTTCATTTGTAAGAAATTTTGAAAATTATAAAACAATAAGGAAATTGTTATAATAAAGCTTATGGCCTAGGGCACGGGTAGGAAGTAGTGTAGAAAGTGTATCCTGAATCTACATAAAGCCAGCTGGAGTGCCCTTCATTCTGGGTTACTACGGATGCAATCCACACTTTCAAATAACGAGATATGACACCTTTGGATATTGATTTAGCTAACGCTTTTCTCATGTGAAAATTATGTTTCCATACATGTAATAAGATATTCCCTACTTCTCAGATTTTTTCTTTCTCCCTTCTGTTACTGTTGTTTTGATATATATTAGATATGTCCTTAACATAAAAGTAAGTATAGTTTTCATTTCTCAATTAAAATTGATGGCTCATGTTGTTTTGCACCTGAGATAACAAGCAGAGAGGAAAAAGTTGAAATTTCTTCTTAACTTCTGTTTATAGTTCTGACCACAAATTGCAGATGGTTTCTAGTCTCTGTCATGTTGATTGTTTTCTCTCAGATATAGAATTGGAAAGTGTTCTCTCTCAGTAAAATTTTTATTTTTTCTTTTTATAAGTGTGCTCAGAAAGTGTGGTAAAGAAGGTAGCAACCCTGTAAGAAATCAGAGAGAATCTTGCCTCAGAATCCTATCTACCTATCAAATCCATTCTGCTAATCAACTTGCTAAACACTTAAAAAGAAAAATAAATCAATTAGCCAGTCCAAATATTCCAGGATGTATTCGTGATCTGATTAAGTTCTAAAATTAAAATGTAGCCAAGAATTTATTATTCATGAGTCACTAAATTCAAGAAAAACACATTTTAGATTGTGAGGCAGCTACTATATGTATTTGTTTCATGAGTCACTTGATTTTTTTAAATCATTAATTTCTGATTATTACATCAATGCATGCTGAACATAAAAATTTGGTACATGTATAAATTTGTAAAATGCAGTTAACAGGAAGAAAAAATCAGGCATAATTCACTAGATTCCTATAAACATTTTAGAATATTTACCTAATCTTAGCACTTAATTGAAACCTTACTTTTGATAGCTTTTATAATCTGCCTTAATCCCTTAGTCTTGCCTACAGATGAACATTTTCTCATGTCAATAAAGATATTCTTATAGTGGTTTCAAAATTGTATATGTAGATTATGATGTATTTAATCATTCCATTAGACTTTTAGTTTTGTTATAGTGTTTCCTGTTACAAATACCACTATTAAGGGATATTTGCATATAATAACAGCTAACACCAGCTATTCTTTTATTTATTTATCTATCTATCTATCTATTTATTTATCTTGAGGAAGATTAGCCCTGAGCTAACTGCTGCCAATCCTCCTCTTTTCACTGAGGAAACCTGCCCCTGAGCTAACATTGTGCCCACCTTTCTCTACTTTATACGTGGGATGTCTACCACAGCATGGCTTGCCAAGCGGTGCCATGTCCACACCCTGGATCCGAACTGGGCGAACCCCGGGCTGCCGAAGTGGAACGTGCGAACTTAACCGCTGTGCCACAGGGTCGGCCCCATCCCCAGCTATTCTGATCACACTTTTATACGAACTAATGAAATCCTCATAACAACTCTATAACTATAATCATCCTCATTTTACAGATCAACAACTGATGCACAGAGAGGTTAAAGTCGCGCAGCTATAAGTGGCAGTAGGGAAATCTGAATTTAGGCTATCTTTCTCTAGAGTCCATTACTTCATCACTATATCATACCGCGCCACCAACAGCTTCAGGATCATTGTCAGAATATCTGTTTCCTTAGGAAAAATTCCTAGAAGTCAAATTTTGGAAGACATTGCAAGAAAAAATATCTTTTAAAGAACTGAATTGACTATACTGGAAAAATTTTTTCCTTAACTTTGTTCCAATGTTCAAATGCGTAAAAAAGCAATGAGAACAGTCTTTCTAACCTCACTCTTAAATCTTGCTAATTCTCCCTTTAAAAACAGCCCAGACTTGGGACTGGCCCCGTGGCCGAGTGGTTAAGTTCGCGCGCTCCGCGGCAGGCAGCTCAGTGTTTCGTTGGTTCGAATCCTGGGCACGGACATGGCACTGCTCATCGGACCACGCTGGGGCAGCGTCCCACATGCCACAACTAGAAAAACCCACAACGAAGAATACACAACTATGTACCGGGGGGCTTTGGGGAGAAAAAGGAAATAATAAAACCTTTAGAAAAAAAAAAATAGCCCAAACTTCAAAATCAAAGGGGTTGTGTTATCATTTTTATCTTCAAGTACTGTAGAGTTTATAAAATGTTTAATGATTATTCTCTTTTTTACCCCTTTTAACACTTTCTATTTATGCCCTAGGTTCTCTATCAACAAATGTATATTTTTGTAATAATATGGTGAAATTTTTAAATGTTAAAAAACTCATTTTCTGTCATGTTTGTGATAGTTTTCCTTGAATTTTTGTCATCATAATAAATCTGATGTTTATACTTTTATTTTACTTTTTGACAAAAGGTATTTTTCCCAAGTGATTTTTCAGCTAGTTGAAAAGAAAGTATATTCTGTAGTAGTTGAATATGAAACAACCTTAATAAAGGTACTTTTCAAATGATATATATGCTTTTCAAATTCCGGAAGATGTATCCTCTTACTACTATTATGTTTCTGACAATTTCTCCATAAATATAGTCTTTTACTTACCCATTATTTACTTTTAGAAAATCATGCTTTCCAGGAATGTGAAAAGGATAGTTTTCTTAATTACCTAAATCTTACTTACTAGAAATATCCGTAACATTTGGTCAGCATTATTTCAGGTAACTCTCTATAGAGAAAGAAAAGAAATATAGATTTAATTTTAGAGATGTGTTCCAGTGTTAATAAACTTCTAGCATTAATAATTTTATTATTTAGTTGAATGTAAACCAAAAACTGCCATAAAACTCTTAGAATTGCTAAAATTCAGGCAATTGTTTCTTTACCAGAAGTGATATTATGTCCTAAAACATCCTTCTAAAGTTAAGATAAAAAAGGATAAAAACTTGAAGTGATTGGAGTTTTATTTAAAGGTGATTTTTCACATTTTTTTGCATTCTTATCTTGAAAATGTTGAAACTCACAGATAATATGCAAGAACAGTGGAACAAAGACCCCATATACCTTTCACATAGATTGTTAGAATTATTGACATTTTCTGGAGTTTTTTTCAAATTATGTTTCAATTAGTGCAGTTTCTATTTACTCCCTGTTGGTAAAGATGATGTAATATAGATTTATATGTCTCTTATGTTTTTTACTCTCTTGATTTGTGTTATTAATATGGTTATAATCATACTTTCATTCTAAACCAATAATTGCTACAGCTGATTTCAGTGCTATACTTGAAAGAATTCATTACTTGCTATAATTTGTCTTTCCACCAACTCAGTGTTCTTCTATAGTCCTGAGCTGTTTATTTTGGTTCTTTATCTGGTGCTGAATTTGTTGAAGGTCTTGGACGCTTGTGGTCATCTGTCTGCTGCTGGTATATTTGATAAAAATTTGCCTAAGAAAAACCTAGGGTTATATTTTCTTTCTTTCAAAATTGGTAGATGTCATTTACTGGTTAGAATGGGCTGCCTTCTGGTGTAAAAGGCAACTCCTTTCTGTCTGGATACCAATTATTGGTGACATTAAACTCCCAAGACATGTCTGGTGTCTACTGTTGTCTATCAATTTTCTCTGGTAAATGCTCCATAAATCTACAGATTCCAGTCTTTATTTGTTTCAAAATTTTATCCAATTATATTGAATAGATTTTGTGTTCTATGCATTCTGTTCTCTTCAAAACCACTAGTCATGTGTGGTCCAGATGTCCTTTGTTACTATACTTATAGTTTTTTGTAGCCCTTTTAATTAGTTAGCATTTTCCTTTTGTTATGTGTTTTGGCTCAAATCTATCCACATATTTCTGACATTCAGTTCAGTCATTTTAGTCTATCTTTTTTTTCCTATAATACAATACCCTTGATATTTTTAACTCACTTCCACTGCTTCCCCATGCTCTATTCTCAAGCTTTTCATTTGCACTGATCTATGATCTTCTTCTGATCTCTTAAAACATTTTTCTTTCATTTCTTTACTTCTTTTTTAAAAAAAGGTAGTTATCTTTCATTATTCTAAGATTTTAAAAGATAATTTCTAACATCTTCCTATATTTTGATAGAATGATTCTTCTTAAGGTGTATGATATTTATCTTTTGATTATGTGTCTAATCCTTTTGTGTTGGCAGTTTTTATGCAAAGGAGCTTTCTTGGTTTATTTCCCATTAAAACTCTTGAGTGATCACTGGCTCCTAGCAAAATACAGTGTAAGAAGAAGCAATTGGAAATGAGGAACAGAGAGCACTTATTTTCTAGAACGCACATTCTTCTGTTTTACTTTATCTGACCACATTCTTTATGCTGGGGACAAAACTCCCCTCAGGTTTTGCTCAAGAGACGCATGGGCCTCATAGCAATTCCTGTTCAAGCTCGGGCCCTTCGTTTTGTTTTGTGGTCTGGCTCCTCTCCTTCTTTCACTCTACTTCACTCTCTACAGTCTCCTCGAGCTAGGAAGCCAAATCCTGAATAAAATAAGTCACTTATCAGTTTGATTCTTCTCTTGGCTTCCCTACCTAATCATTTGAACTGGGTTTCTTTCTGTATGTTCTCCATAAAAGCTGTGACCAATACTGAATTAGATCTAATCTCTGTAATCAGACTACAGGTGTGTATGCCTTTCATGAAGGTGATACTTACTTTTGGAGAGTTTGTACCTTGCTAAAGTTTAAAGGCAACAAATGTCAGCTCTCAGCATGTTCCTCATCTCAGTCCAGGCTGTACAATTTTGGCAAGTGCGCCGCGTGGTTTGTGGTTTGAGGTTATGGCTGTCTTTTTACATCACTGATGAGGTATTTCCCTCTTTTTTTTTTTTTTTATTACTTTTTGTTATTTTCAGTGAGTTTCAGAGGAGGAGAGTCAAGCAAAGTTTTCTTTTCCCTCTCATTTTTAGCATTCTTGGTTCTATTGTACAAATGAACGATGACCTTTTCATCACAAGCAAACCTTTAATCACTATTCTGTTAATGGAGTCCTCACAAGAATGAGGTTTGTTTTGGTTTCTCTACTGACACATTAATATTGGATCTCCTGTTTTCACAAATCACTCATCTTTTTCCTAATGCTTCTTGTTTCACTTCGTTTTCAATTTTGTTAGCTTCAGATTTCCATCAAACAGCATTTGAGATACCTCCTCTTTAATACTGAGTGTTGAGCAGACATTTACTCTCTTCTTCCCTCTCCCAGTTCTCGGTATAAACACTGGTTTAGTTAAGTTAAGTAAGCTAGTTTAATTTAGTTCATTTAATTTGGCGTTTTAGATCTAAGCTATCATTGATATTTTAAAAAATAATATATGTAAGTATACAGTTTTTTGACATTTATGTTCATGGTTAAAATACCTACAATTATTATATTATAAATAATTACATAAATACAAATTATTGTAAATAATTATGATTACCTCTTGTTTAACTAGATTCAGTGCTGTCCCTCTGTTTTTTAATGCTAATTTTTTTCCTTTGTTGTGTTATTAATTTTATCATGATCCTTAGTTTTTGAATTATGTATTCCAGCAATTTTATGTCTTTCTGTTGCTTTCACTTATGAAAGAAAACCTCTTAAGATATTCACGTCTTCAGTGACAACTGCTTAAACACTGTTAAATGGTACTTCATTCTGTTTTACTAATTTGTGTGACACAATCTAAGGCTGACTTCATTTGAGTTCCTTTGTAAGTAACCAATCGGTTGTGAGTATCTGCGTGTGAGTTGTTTTGATCTGACACTTCAAGAACATCCTCTTTGCCCTTGCATTTCAAAAATGTTGCATGTGTGGTGTTCCTAAGCCAGTTTTGTTTCACCATTATATTTTGCTGAGGTCACTTCTTTTACTCTGTAGTGGCATTTTCCCACTATCCCTTTTGCTCAGTTCTCTGATACTTGAGGTTGAGAGAGTACAGAAAAAGTATAATTTACAAGCACGCTTTGCCATCAGACTTTTCCTTAAATTCCATTTTGTCCATAGTGCTTTCCTCATGCAAACATGCATCCCAGAAAACATCATACTGTGCCAGGTCATTCCTACTTCCTTTCCAGATCTTTTCTAGACTTGGACTATATTTCCAGAAAGAATTCTCAGGGTCTATGGATTCATATGGGAATAAACCACATATTTATTTTCACTAGCCTCCAACTAAATTTAGCACTTGCTCCAATTATAAATATAGACTCAACATGGAGCAGCCCCAGTGTAGCTGTGAACTTGTCCAAGTAGGAATCAGAGATATATTCCCTATGGCACTACACGTGTTGTACATATTTCAAAATAAATTTGCTCTAAACACAATTTAGAAATTATAGTAAGTAAACTTTCTGATAATAGTTTTAGTTATAGCATTAATAACAAGGTACATTATTTTTATATCACCCAATTTTCTTGATATTTTAATAAATACATTTCAATGTAATTGGATTCCTTTGAAGTGCTAGGTGTTTTATTTTAGTCTGAATTTAAAATCTGTTATTCTGAGACATAATCTATACACTTCCTTAGATTGCCAAAGTTATCAATGGCACCCAAAAAGGGAAAAGAACCCCTGATATAGAGGGAGTGGTGGTAAAGAGTCAAAGATCTGTAGGATGAAAAGGAGAATCACTTCCTGATTCAAAGTGCTTCACTAGAGGAGCAGAGAGCAATGGTTAGGAAGGGCTGTGGGTCTCCAGGGCAGCTGGGAATCATCTCAACTTAGTACTTTTATTACCTAGTATCTGTTGTAAGATGTAAAATTGAGTAGACTGTTTTTCTTAGTTCCAGCAGATTTAGTTATTCATTTTTGTGTAAGACTCCTTTGTTCTTGTGAGTTTCAAGCTTCTCCCATGTCTCCAATGCATTTGGAAAGAACATGGTGGTTCAATATTAAAAGACGGTAGCATGGTACTCACCATTTTAATTAGAAACCATGGCGCTGTTTTTGAAGTAGAGAGATTTTTATAGCTTAATAATGGTATATTTTTGTGAGGAATTCAATTTTTTTTATGTTTAGAAAAACACTTTTCTCACCTAGAGAACAAATGCATATTTACAACTATTTTCTTCTAGCTCTTTTATAGTTTCAGTTTTGTTTTCTGTGGGTTATTTTTATTCTTGTTTTACATTTAGTGGTTAAGAAATTTAGTACTTGGTATGAGCTGATAATCTAGAAGTACTTTTTTGGTAGATAGGCAAATTTTTGAAGGCTTGCCTGAGCAATATATCCTTTCTCCACTAATTTATGATTAATTGTATCATTTGTGCTCACCAATATAAGCAAGTGTGTAGAACAGTGTGGAGCATAGTAAGTTCTCAAATATATTTAAATTAATTAATATCTTCACTCAAAAAAGTAATTGTTTGCTAGTAAATCTACTCCCTGATAAGGATTTCCCTGGCTTCTTGTGAGAACACCTTCACAAAAAGGATAGAAAGTAAGATGAAAATCTCACATTTGACACGTGTCGGTTGGTTCTCCAGGAAGAAGATGCCAAGAAAGATTTAAAAGTTTGAGAGCTTTATTGAGGACAGTGCCTGGGAAAGGATCAGGAACAGGCAGGAAAAGACTTCAGGCCATGATGAAGGTCTGAAACTTGTGAAAGGAGAGAAGTAACGAAGGAAGGACCTCAGATTTGAGTGCAGCTCTGAGGAAGCCTCAGCCAGCCAAATGGGGAACTCTAGGGCAAAGACTGTGCAGAAATGGTCAGCTGTGGCACTCCCATCATGTCCGATCATTGTGTCTTACATTGTCTGTGTGTGTTTTTGTTTTTTTGTTTTTTGAGGAAGATTAGCCCTGAGCTAACATCTGCCTCCAATCCTCCTCTTTTTGCTCAGGAAGACTGGCCCTGAGCTAACATCTGTACCCATCTTCCTCTATTTTATGTGGGATGCCTGCCACAGAATGGCTTCACAAGGGGTGCATAGGTCTGCACCTGGGATCTGAACCGGTGAACCCTGGGCTGCTGAAGTGGAATGTGCAAACGTAACCGCTGCGCCACTGGGCTGGCTCCTGTCTGTGTGCTTTTTAGGAAAAGCATGACATCAGCTTGAAATGTCAAGTAGATCTCAAGTATTTACTCCACAGCTGGCGACTCTCAACTAACTTTACTCCTCATGACAGGATCTATCTTGAAGGGAGATCTGAGTGGCACATCTTTATGGCTGCCACAGATACCGTAGACAAGTCAACAGCAAGTGAAGGCAAGGAAACTCAGTCCAAGTAATCCTCGTCCCTCAGGCAGTGGATAGAACAATTATGAAACAAAGTGCTCAATAATCAACATTGGAGATCACTTTGATATTATACATGAAGTCCTATTATTACATTTAAAAAAATCAACCAGTCTTATTTACCTAAGTTTTCACCCAGTTTACACAGCTTTAGCATCCATATGTGAAACCAACAAATAGCCCTAGAACCGAGGAAGTTGCGATTTTGTGTTTGGAGTACACCAATATATGCCAGCCAATTTTTTATTTAAAGCAATAGCAGATTAAAATAAAAACATAGGAAATGAATACATACAAGTGTGATTAGGGCCCAATTTAGTATTATTAAGAAGTACACCCTTTCTCCTAGTTAATAATAGACATACACGCACACAGTGTCTATAGAAAAGAGAACGTACCTTCGGCAATATATTTGTTGTATATTTGTTTAGAGAAAGTGAGGTTTCACACAGGTTTTGACATATGGCTGGACTGACTTTTTGGTAGTGGTGGAAGTAATTTTACCTTTCAATATTCTACTTTCTTCTCACAATGTTTATTTTACATGTTTCTTCATTAAATAACAGTCAATTAAATGAGTTTTTTAGTCAAACAAAGGTTTTCTTGTAGACATTTTTGGTTAATACCCTTACATGGTTATTCTGTACTTTTATATACCATGAATAGTTCTGATGTTCTATTTCTTATTTATTTTAAAAAGTAAATCACTCTCCTAATACCTCATAAAAGTGAAGTAAAATTCTCAAACTGGAGACATCTCCTTTGGATAGAAATTCCAAAGTATTCACCATAGTGAATACCTTCCCCCATTGGCAATAGCCAAGTCCTGACAGCTCTACTCTCCAAACGGTACATGTGCCTTCTCCTTTCCATGAACTTATCCACTTTTGTCCTTGTACTGTGTGAGCATTTGTTGATTTTAACCAAATGGATTTACAGTAAAGGAAAAGGTCCAACAATTTTTTAAAATTTCATAACATTTCATAACTTTCTTAACCTTTTATCTTATCTTCCTTCCATTGCTACCAGTAATAGAAACATAGCACTGCACTGTAATTAAGAGCATGGTCTCTGAAGTCGGATAGAAATACGTATATCTGTCGTGACACTTGCAAACAGTGTGACTTGGTCAAATCGTTTGACCCTTCTTGTGCCTTATTGTTTTCTTTTGTGAAATGCAAACAGAACAATACTTAAGTTTCAGTTTTGCCATGAGGAATAAATAACATCACAAATGTAAAATCTTTACAGTACTATCTGGAACATACTATATACTCAGTAAATATTAGCTGTTATTAACTTTGAAATTGAAAGTAGTTCAGTAAATAATGTGTTTTTCTCAGTATTTGCTGTGTGTTTTCGTTTGGTTTATAGTCCGAGCCAATCATGGCCATCCCATTCTCTCAATAACTGGTTGAAGCTTAAGTAAATTAACACTCTCCAGGAAGTGAAACTATGATCCCATTCAGACTAGTAAAACACAAATGCCCCTGAGTAAAGAAGTTTTCCTTCATTTTAGAGAAAGGCATTATTCTTCCCCTGGGTATCATGATGTAAGGTGTGTAACTTACAATGTAAGGTCTATTACTCTGCCAACCATCTTACTACCAGCCTAAAAATAAAGCCAACACACCAAAAAAAAGTAAACCCTAGACAAAGTGAGTTGGGTCCACTGAATTAAGCCAGCCCTATATAGCACACCATACCTCTCAACTTCTAAGAACATGATCTGATTGATTTTTGTATTGTAATAAGCCTCTGCTAGCTTTGGTCTTCCGTTATTTGCCATAAAATTAAAACTACCATAGATTTTTTCTGAGACATAAATGTGCATAATGTGTGAATGTGTATGTACATTGGATATGGTACTTTTAGTTGCAACAAACAGAAAATAGAAAACAGGTTTGAACAAAAAAGTGTTATCTCATATCACATAACTGATAAAGTCAACAGCTAAGTTAACAGTCCATTGTCATTCTGTAAGAGTTCTAACTCTGACTCTCTTGTCTCCTCCTCCAGGTGCCTCCTTCATCTTCACTATAGTAGCAAGGGGGCTGTGGCAGTTCCAGGCTTCTTCTTCACACACAATAATGTATAGAAGAACACGAATAATTTTCTTTCATTGGCTCTGTCTTAACATCAAGCAAATATTCCTCAAAGAAGCCCATTTTAATTTCCCTAGGTCTTTTATTAGGCCCAACTGGAGAAGGAAGGGAAGCACTACATGGTGATTAACTTAAACCTTAATTGCCAAAGACTTGCACAGAAGATGGAGATGGCATCACCTTTTGACCAAATCAAGTCCACATTAGGAAAATGAGGTCAGCTTCCTTTCAAGCGTGATGGATGCCTATCTAGTTGAGGGTCGGATACTTGAAAGAAAATGTTTCAATTAGAAAGAGACAAGTAGGTAGGTAATGAACAATGTTGACTAAAGTGTTTGTTTATATTATTCTTTTATCTTTCACCTAAAAGTTCAAAGAAATTTGAATTCTCACAATTATCTATTACTTAGATGTTATTATGATCTCCATTATCACAGATGAGTTAACTAGAGCATAAAGAGGTTAAGTGACTTTCTTGATATCAAACTTAGCAAGCAATTAAGCCAGTACTTAAACCCAGGTAATGTGGCTTCAGGGGACAATGATCTTTACCGTTGTGTATTCTGCATCTTTGTGTCCCTGGCTTATAAAATTCAATTCCAGCATGTTTCCCCCTTCCTTCTATGATACCTAGTGATCATATATTATTCTGGCTCTGCCCATCAGAGTTTATGACTATGATCAAATACATTCCTGAATATGTCCACTGCACCTGTTGGGCATTTGAACAGGTGAAGATGATGAATAAAGGAAAGATTTAGTTGTATGTTGAGTTATGATTGTCTCCTCTTTTAACAGAGTCTTGGGTTCGAATTGAAATGGGTTATGATTCAGGCAAAACACATTCTTGGAGAATTCCATTGGAGAATCATAGTATATTATTAGCTGTAGCAATGCACACCTGCATCTAACACCTGGTTGCATTTGATTCTTTTTCCTTTAGGTGGGCTAATAAAGCAAAAAAAAGAGAGAATTTTGGATTTTTATGCTTTTCATAATCAAGAAAACCATGAATCATTGAAATAGAAATTGAAAAAGTAAATAAAGATTAAATTATGCCTTTATCTTAGCTGCTCTAACGCTATTATCAGTTTAGTAAATGACATCCTCACAAGTCAGTTAGGTATGAAGGGTTTAAGGTTAATTTGAACAACTGTCAAATGCCCTATAAATGACAATTTCCACATCAAAAAATGTTAATTTAGTGACCATTCAAGGCACTAACCACCTTAAAATTGCAATGTTAATTAATATTTGGTTACCTGATAATTACAAACAATAAAAGCAAACAACTTCAAAGATAAATATGACAACATATACCAAATTCAACATAAAAAAATCCAAAAAGGTGAAATCTAATCCCCAAGTTGTCAACAAGACATGAATCTATCAAAATCTTGGCATCAAATTTCTAGGAAATTTTGACCAGAATCATTATAATTAAAATGGCATGACAGAATGGCTTCATCAGCAAAAAGTTTGGCCACTGATCCTGAGGTGGTTTTAATTAGGCTTTAACTCTTCTAAACAATGCACATTTAGAGAAATACTTATCGCCAGATGTACAAATAGCTGCCTGCTTTGTGCTTTTTTTATTCTCTCAGTGAAACGTATTAAATGCCTACTATGTTCCAGGCATATGAGTATGCAGCAGTGAAGAAAACAGAACACTGTTTTAGAAGAGCAGAAGGTTTGAAGAAATATTGAAATACAACCCAGCAGTGGAGCGGAGCCAATGACTGCTGGAACAGACCAGTGGTAGAGAAAGTAATCTGGTATATGACAGTAAAAATGGGAAAATCTCCTTTGAAAAGGGACTTTGAGAAGCACATGATTCTGAGTCAGAGCTACAGAAGTAATCCATCTAAGTCAAAACCATAGCCACACATCAAAAGATATTTTTATGTATCTGAACATCAGTTTTTCACTATCCCAGTTGCTGTAAGAAATTGTATCCTCAACATTCTTAGTTCCCTTTCTATCCTTTCAACCAGCCCCTCACTGATAACTGTTTACTCACAAGGCCATTGATGTAAGTACAATAACTTGCTATTTAAATACCAAACATAAAGAGACAGAAATAAATACATAAATGATTCTAGGTCAACAAGAGTTAAGAAGCCATCATTTATTTACCACTATACATCTAAATTACTGGGCTCCAGCCCTGGCAGAATTATCTATCCCAACAAAGACAGAATGACTCAGATTTTTCATCTAGTCCTGTAAATTAGCATGTTGCTTTGGGAGAATAACTAAGGGTCTTTGCCTAGTCACTTAATTATATAGTAAAAGTGAAGGAGCCAGGGAGTTTTAATATTCTCATCCAAACATTGTAGGGTTGAGTTTTCCAAGCTTAAAGACAGAGACCTTCATTTGTATCTCATACTTATTTCTTCCTTAAAAAGTTTCAATTTTTTCTATTGCTTTGTTAATTAGAGATTGAAGGAATCCACAGTATTTTGGAAAATGTCTTATCTAAAGATGCCAGGAAGAAAAAAAATACATGAAAGTGTTCTCTTCCCTGAGTAAATTTCACTTTACTGTAACAGTTGAGAAAGCGTGGCCTGTATGCTGCTGCTTATACGTAAAATGAACCGTGTCCATCAATGTGCCACACACATTTGCACAGACGTCAGTCACCTTCAAATTCAAGAGGGAGGTTTGATCCACAGATAGACTTCAGAGAAATCCTGCATCATCTGCCTATATTGCCAACGTAGTCTTCCATTCAGAAATGTAAATGAACAGTCAAATATCACCAAATATTTCAGACAAGATCAAGCAAGAGAAAGAAATAGAGCCAAAAAAAATTCAAGAAATAAAAAATAAATTGTGAATATAAATCTATATCCATAACAGAATCAAGAGAATGTCACAATCATAAAATAAGACTAGACAGCTATAAACTGGAGCAATCAAGAGAATACAAAAGAGTACTCTGGAGTTAGTTACAACGTTTAAGCTAAATAGTAAAATAAAATAATAGAATAAACACTGTTGAAGACTAAGTTAGTCATATAAAAGACAAATTCAAAGAAATGTCCTAGAACACCCAGAAAATTGATTTAAGACCAAGAAAGAATTCCACAGTGAGAATAGAGACAATGGAGGGGAAGGGCAAATTTCTAGGAAATAATAGAAGATCACTTTTATTATTGTGCGTGAGTATTTCTTCCTCTCCTGCCATAGCATATACATTTCCTCCTTGTTAAACACAGGAGTTACAGGTGACTTGCTTTAGCCAATTACTGTTCGAGGAAGGACTGTGTGCCACTTTTGAACAGAACACTTTTTTTAAGTCCATTTTTCTTTTCTCCCTCTGCCACGAGACCTGCGACGTTCCAAATAAAAGCTGTTTCTAAGCCTAAGTCCTGAAGTGAAAACTACAGGAGGTTACTATTTTACAAAATATTTTGCCGCTTGCATAGCATTCCAGAAACTAATAACAAATTTCTCATCATTCCTGCCTGGTGTAACCCTCAGTGGATATACATGCAATGTGAGAAAATAAACATTTTTACGCCAGTGTGTTATGAGGGATTTGGTGATTTTTTTTTTTTGCTGGAGGCATTAGTTTGTGTTTCTTGACTGATACACAAATTCAATATTACCATAGGAGAAAACCTCAAATATGTGTCCCTGACCTCATGAGCAGCCAATGGCCAGTGAGAAAACTGTTACTGGAGATCAGAAGGACAGCGATGGTATGCATTTTTATGCAGCGATGGTGATAAACGTTTTTAAAACTGTCACAGGCTGTCATTTTGAAAGTAGATAATATACTGACTGTGCCTTTAGCCCTCAGGGAAATTGAGTGCTAGTTGCCTCTGTGATGCAGTTGCCTGCATTTAACAAGTTTCTATAAGACAGATACAAATTCAGAAATGAATTAATGGATTGCAAGCAAAATTTAAGGACAGAGAGTAAAAAATCTTGGACTCTTGTAGGGTTGGGATATTGAACAATGAAATGTTTAAAAGTCTAAAATATCAGAAGAAAATAAATATACATATAAATATGCACACACAATTTTATATATAAGCTTTTTCTTAGTAGAAGCCGTAAAGGAAATGATTGGCAACTTTAACCACATGTGTGTTTCTTTTTGGTAATAAACTTCATAAACTGAGTTAAAAAATCTAAGACACACTGGCAGAAATATTTTCACTATGCAAAAAAAAAAGACAAAGAATTAACATTCATTTTTATATAAATTGCTCATGCAAATCAATAACAAAAAAAGATGAGAGAGAATTAAATAGAAAAATGGGCTCAGAAAAGAACAGGCAGTTCACAAAAGAAAAATTAATCATTTGTCAATAAATGTATAAAAAGGTGCTCAGTACAAGCATTTAATATCAAGATAAATATATTGAAATCACATTTAAATAACTTTATGACATCTGGTGTATTTGAACTATAGGGAAAGGAATATTTGCATTCAATTTTGAGGGGAGTAAAAGTTTGCATCATCTTTTAAAAAGAGTCATTGCTGGTATCTATCATTTTAAACTGTATATGCTCTTTGACGTTATTTCTAAGCATATATCCTATGGAAATGTTTGAGTGCAACTATATTATATGGAAGTTAAGGGCACTAATATTTGCAAAAGGAAACAATGGTAACAATCAATCAGGATAGAATGGTTAAATAAATTAATATATTCATATGAAATGATACAACGAAGCAGTTAAAAAAATGTCCTAGCTTTAGCAAGTTAGTCAAGGAAGCATAACAACAAGCCCAAGGAATGTCTGAACAAATAACACAAATCAAAATATAAACATAACAGAAAATGTTAACCATAATACTTAGTAACTCAAAGTCACAATAATAAAATATTTGTTATAAAATAGTTAAACATTTTACTTTAATGAAAATGCAATTCTTTAAGATTCAAGTTTATGGGGCTGGCCTGGTGGCACAGCAGTTAAGTACACACATTCCACCTCTTTGTGGCCCGGGGTTCTCCGGTTCGCACTCCGGGTGGGGACATGTCACTGCTTGGTGAAAGCCATGCTGTGGTAGGCATCCCATGTAAAAAGCAGAGGAAGATGGGCATGGATGTTAGCTCAGGGCCAGTCTTCCTCAGCAAAAAGAGGAGAATTGGCCGTAGTTAGCTCAGGGCTCATCTTCCTAAAAAGAAAAAAAAGATTCAAGTTTTCACTTGATTCAACTTATTATAGATAAAGTCATTAGATTTGACAATCTTTTCTATGATATTTTAAAATTTACATAGTTTTTAGTAAATTTCAATTTTGGTGATAATGGAAACACGTGAGGTAAATTATTGCTACACATACATTGTAACAGTTCCCCAAGACTCAAACTAGACTGTGGAAAAGAACATAATAATTTTTCTTTTATTCATGATCAATTTCAATTGCAAAATTTTAAGGAGTTAGGGTAGTTTATTCACGTGTTATCCAGAACTGAAGTGACCATTATATGGTCTTTCTTTCTAAAACTGAGATCACAGATGAGTTGATGGTGAGATTCATAATAGAAATTAGTTCCTTTTCTATTTTCTAGTGTTTTTAATGTGAAAAAATTTAGTAAAAATATCCAAAGACTCCACTGTTGGTTTGATGCCAATAAAATAGTTTAGTAAATGTTATTGTTTTTCTAAGAAATTCTCTATAGTTTCCAGAGCATTATGTACATAAAATCAGGGTTATTACATTTATTTGCTAATAAAATTATTTTTATTCAATTCATCAAGTTCAATTGGTACTTGTAAAATAAATTCAAATGTAGATATCATCAAAACTAAATGGCAACCTACTGAATGGGAGAAGATATTTGCAAATCACACATATGAGAAGCAGTTAATATCCAAAATATATAAAGAACTCACATAACTCACAATGAAAAACCAAGCAACCTGATTAAAAATTGGGCAAAAGATAGACATTTTTCCAAAGAAGATATACAGATGTCCAACAGGCACATGAAAAAATGTTCAACATTGCTAATTACTAAGGAAATGCAAATCAAAATTACAGTGAGTTATCATCTCAGATGTGTTAGAATGGCCATTATGAAAAAGACAAGAAATAGTAAGTGTTGGAGAGAATGTGAGGAAAAGGGAATGTTGATTGGATTGTAAACTGGTGCAACCACTATGAAAAATAATATGAAGATTCCTCAAAAAATTAAGAATAGAACTACCATATGATCCCATGCTTCCACTTCTGGGTATTTTTCTGAAGAACACAATAACACTAATTTGAAGAGATATTTGCACCCCTGTGTTCATTGCAGTATTATTTACAATAACCAAGATATGGAAACAACCTGTCTACTGATGGATGAATGGATAAAGAAGATGTGTATTTCATACACAATGAGATACTACTCAGTCATAAAAAAAAGAATGAAGTCTTACCATTTGTGACAGTGTGGATGGACCTTGAGGGTATTATGCTAAGTGACATAAGTCAGAAGGAGAAAGACAAATACCATATGTTTTCCCTCATACGCGGAATCTAAAAAGCAAAACAAAGGAAATGAACAAGCAAACAAAACAAAAACAAACCCGTAGATATAGAAAACAGATTGGTGGTTACCAGAAGGGAAGAGAGTTGGGGGGTGGGCAAAAATGGGTGGAGGAGGTCAATTGTATGGTGATGGATGGTAACCAGACCTTTGCTGGTGATCAATTTGCAGTGTATACAGATGTCAAATTATAATGTTGTACATCTGATACTTATATAAAGTTATATACCAACTTTAGAAGAAAATCACAATGCTGTTTTCCAGCAATTTAAAGACCAGTTAATTGTTGTGTTAAGCTGCAGGTAAAGTAGCATACATGTATAAGGAAACCATCCTATTCTGAAGAGTTAGCAGCTGCTCAGAAACATGAATGATATAAAAGGGTCAACCAGGTAAAATTGACAGAAGAAGCTACAGTTACATGTCTATCTGACATACTAAATGAATTCCCTGAAATAGCGTCCTCTTCATTTTTCTTTCTGTAGTACCTAACACATTCCTAATCTTTGCAGGTTTTCAATAAATTACTAGGTGGATTGTTAGGACTGGATGATAGTGTTTAAGCATATCTGTCAGAAAGTGACTTATTAGAAATTTCAAAGCACAAAATCTCAGGAAAATATCCTTCATTTTACCTAAAAATAGCCTTTGATCCCATAATTAAACTATCTGATTAAAAAGCAACTTCTTAAACCTTGTAATTAATTGTTTTGTATATTATATTACTGTGAAATATCTGTAAATCTCATTTTTTAAATTGCTGGTCTGTGTTCAATTTTCAACTTCATTTTCCTTTTTTCACAACCTTTATAATCTTATTAGTCATGATTATATATGCTTATCCACTTGTATATTCACTGAAAAAACATTTATTCAACCCTTTTGTGAGCAATATAATTATTTTTACACCAACTACATTCATTGTTTCATATTAATAAATAAGTGACAAGCAATAGAATATATTGGAGTATATGCGGAAGTCATTTGGGTTAATACTAATTCAGCCTGCCTTTGTTTTTCCAAAAGGGCTTGACATGGCCTATTGAGCACGCAGTGTACATCTGCTTTAAATATTTACTATGTCCCAAAGACAAGAACGATGCCATTCAAGATAGGGATGTAACCTCCCCCACATGGACATCTCTTTGAGGATAAGCATCTCTCCCTAAACTGACGATTAATAAAGTGCAGCTGACCTGCTGCACTCACTTTGTGACCACCCGCCTTGTGACCATCCACTGACTTGCTGTGTTCACCAAATTGCTATGCCAGCAAAGTAATGTTGAGATTATTGTAAAAGGGACATTCCAATCATATGTGATAAATGCTCTTTGACATTATATAACCACTCTCACACCCCACTTCTTTGGAGTGCTCCCTTCCTTTGTGAAAGGACTCTCCGAGGCCCTGTGGTCCTGGGGGTTAGCTCATAATAGACTCACCCCAATTGTCATTCATAGATTGGTTATGGGTTATTTGGGTCAACAATATGGAAGCCCTTGCATACCAGATATTTATATTCTTCATGGTTAGAGAAGCCCAGAAGACACTCTTAAATCTAAAACAGGATTTATTAGCAGAAAGTAAGCCAAATAGTGATTTTAGGTGCAATCACAGCAACTCAGATGGAAACCTCAAACTTAACTATCTCCTTTTAATCATTTATTTATTTTTTAAATTCTGAAATCATCTTCATCATACAGGTCACATCTGAGGATCAGTAGGAAATGCAAGCACTCGTCTAGATATTACTGTCTGCACAATTTAGGTCAGCTGTTTGGAAATAACATGATGACTGATTGATTTCTTTCTTCAGGATATTCAATAAATATCCTGAAACATTCGAGCACTTTCCACTAGGAAGGAAATGGAATGTTGAAAATACAACTCCACTTTCAAAATTTCTCATGTATATTACAAACAGTAAAGGCTGAAATAGGACGATTCCTGTGAGAGACTACCTAATGATAGATGTGTGTCTGGAGATTCTCACACAATTTTTACGCCAAAACATTTGCGTTTCTTTTACTTGCATCGTGATTGTTATTTTATCTTAAGAAGTTTTGCTTTTACTTTGAGATTTTAATTCATACCCCTCAAGAATTAACCATAAATGTGCAGGTTTAAAAATAGTCACAAGTGATCTAGTTAATCCCCTGGATTTATGACATGAAAAGAATGTGAACCAATGTTATGGTATCCGTTGAAACTCCTCCAAGATTTTCACCCACTTATTCCAAAAAGGGCACTGCCAGCTCTTAGACACTAAACAAATCAAATACTTGAAATGCTCCACAGCCACTTTTTTCTTTCTGGAAACACATCTACCTACGTTTTCAATTTACAGTCATGCACTTACTGATGGGGGCACATTCTGAGAAACACATCTTTAGGTGATTTTGTCATTGTGAGAACATCATAGAGAGTACTGAAGGGGAACAAAATTTGCCACCCCAAAATGTGTCTTTTTAACATGGGGATTATTTTAGGCTGATTATTTTTAAGAAACAAAAGATTCAGAAAGTTTTTCTTGTTATACCCCCTTAACTTCCTGAAAGAATTCAGATAAACAATCTGTCTCAGGAAGTGAGCTATTGCTTTAGCATAACATGAGCTAGGTGTCGGACAGGGAGGAATCTAGAAATGCCTGTTTCTTGGGCTCCCCTCTGTGTTCTTCTGTTTTTGAGTGGCCAAAAAAAACTTGTTTTCCAAATGTTTGCTTTTTTTACCTACCTGTGAATTGCCTTCCTTCCCTTTGAAGTCCCTGACTCTCCCCATCCCCAACATCTTTTTTTGTCTTTAGCTGAGGATGGTATTTAAGATGAGGGCTTTGACTGTTTGGGAGAGTAACTCAGTCTTCCTGTGTTTCTCTCACATATTCATGTTATAAAATTTTGTGGTTTTTTTTCCTGTTAGTCTGTATCAAGTCAATTTAAATCTTAGACAAGCCAGAAGAACCTAGAAGGGTAGAGGAAAATTTCTTCCTTCCCTGCAGAGCTTACACAAACCTAGATGGTTTAGCCCACTACACACCTAGGCTATAAAGTACTAATGGTATGGGGCCACTGTCCTTGACCAAAATACCATTATGCAGCACATGATTGTATTTCTAAACTGACCTTAGAAATTAAAATACCCAGAGCTAACTTGAGACTATCCACTAAGTCTATTCAGCAATAAGATATGTAATTCATATACAAAAAAATTCATTTTTATAATATATTAAGAGAAATGCACCTTTTCTTAACTAATCACACATAAAAATGACTTCTTAGCACAGGTTTGACAGCAAATGCTATTAATTAACAAATAATTCCCATTAATACACAAATGGGTAGAGTTGTTTACAATGGACACTTGTGACAACATATGTTAACTGCATTACCATTCATAATAAAATTATATTAATTAAATGATGGGAATCATGCTGAGAAGTATTATGAACATAGTGTGGTTAAAAACAAGGTGCACAAAGGAGACCAGCCCAGTGGCTTAGTGGTTAACTTTGAAAGTCTGCTTTGGTGGCCCAAGGTTCATGGGTATCAGATCCCAGTTGCGGACCTACACAACACCAATCAGGCCATGCTGTGGCAGCATCCTACATACAAAATAGAGGAAGATTAGCATGGATGTTAGCTCAGGGCCAATCTTCCTCACCAAAAACAAAAAACAAAAAAACGAGGTGCATACAAGATTTGGTGTCTGATGGAACCTGAAGTTAGGAGCAACTGAAATAACATGATAGAGACTTTGGACTTGATTTTGGATGCAAAAGGAAACCACTAAAATATTCCAGCTTTAAAAATTGCCTTAAATTTTAGAAAATTTTCTACAGTGGTTAGATTTTAAATCAGAAAATAATTGGCTTGACAATTAGAATAGAGAAAGGACTAATAGATGAGTTTGAATGGGTGGATGGTTGATGGTTAGAGAGGTAGTTTCATGCTCAGAAAGAAGAAATATTTAAGGAGCAATGAAATACTATATGTATACAGTATATATACGTTACATATATTATAGGTTATATGTAAACACACACTTTTAAAAGTAGCTCTTGGTGAATGTGAGACATCTAAATATAGCAGAAAATTCCTATGATTTTATTGATATGTAAACAATAGTTTTTGAAACCCCACCTTACAATTTATTTCTTCATTATTCAATGAACATTTATTGAAACCTACCATGTGCCAGACACTTTGTTAGAAATGGTGAATAAAGTAGACATGATTGTTGCTTTCATGAGGCTATATTGAGAAAGAAAGACAATAAACAGGTGTAGAAACAAATAAACGTAAAATTACAGGTTTTGATAAGTACTGTGATGGAAAATAGTAAGATGTTTGGGGAGTGAATAAGAAGATGGGTGAAAATTTTTTCTTTAGATGAGTTGTTAGAGAAGACTATTTTGGGAACTGACATTTCAGCAGTGACATAAATAATGAAAATTCAGATATAACAGTATGAAGAGCATTCAACAAAAGCAAATTCCATGTATAAAAGCCATGAAGTTAAGAGCACCGCATATTTTAGGAATTCAAAGAAGTTAGTTTAGCTAAGATTGTTGAGAAAAACTATTGGCCTTCCATGAAATAAGCACAGTAATGTGGAAGCCAAATTAGGCCTTCTAAGCCATGGAACTTAGATTTAATTACATTCCAATTTAGTGTGTGAAAACGTTTAAGCTTTCTTTACCTTGGTTTATTCATTTATAAAGTGGCGATAACTGTACATCATAAGGTTTTTATTAAGATTAAATTAGGTGAAATAAATAAGCTTAAAAGTACCAAGCACAAAGTGCTCTATAATTATTAGCAATTGTTTTTATTATTGTTATTATTTATAACACAATATTAAAAGCTCTAAAACTATGTGCCAGTATTCATCATTATTCAGCAGAGAAATCAAATGGCCTGGGGGCCAGATAGTCAATAATAAACTTTGTGAAACATATGTTCTCTGTCACAACTACCCAACTCTGCCATTGTAGCGTGAAAGTGACAGGAGACAGTACACAAACAAATGAGTGTTCGAGTTCCCATAAAACTATATCTACAAAAGGAGGTGATGGGACAGATTTGGCCTGTGGGCTGTAGATGTCACTCCCTGAATTAGAGGATTATCCAGCTTAGATACATGTAGGCATCACCACGAGTCCCAAAAAGGGCTGAAGATCTGCAAGTCAATCAACTTGACACCAGAAGGTAGGGTTAGTGAAAAAAATTTGGAAACTACTGGTTAAATTTATGATTTTCAAAAATATTATTTGGTTGGTAGCTAGAAATAACCATGAATTACTGCTCTCCCAAGCCATAATTTGTAGTATCTAAACGTTTTTGACCAGCCAGCCCCTAGCTAACCAGGTCCCTGTTGACATATGAGAAATCGCAGCCAAGATTAGCTGGGCCCGACCCAGGTCAACACAACTGACCAGCTCCACTAAAATTGGTGACCTACAGAATCCTGAGCCAAATAAATGTTGTTTTAAGACACTGTGTTTTAGGATAGTCTGCTACACAGCAAAAACTAATTGACAGAATAGTTGGACTGCATACTAATTATCATTGCATTCAATAGATAATTTATCTGTCTTAAATGATGGCAAAACTTATATAAAACAGAATGAATACCAATAATAATATTTACTGAGTGCCCACTCTACATAGGGACCATGCTTGAGTCCTGAAATGCACCAGAAATCAAGAGAATCACACCACCTGCCCTCAAAGGTTTATGTTTGTTATGTGAGAAGAACAGGCTGCTGGAATGGTCCAGTCTATAGTCAAAGATTAACCTACCATGGTGACAAAATCAACAATCATACAAATTTCAAGAAAGTTTACTTTATGTGGCTCTAACCAAGATGAGCTAGACTGTTTATGACATTTTAGATTTTTTAGGAAATAGAGACCACTGGGTTCCCCTTTTACTGGTTGCTTCTCAAATGATGATTAACACTGTGACCCACTCTTTTCTTCCGCTTTGCTTTTGTGGGGTAGCTTGTCTCTACATGAGGTGTTCACTGAGCCCCCTGCTTTTCTTTTCCTGTGAGTCTGTTGCAAGTGGGAGCTGTAGGTATGTGGAACTTGAGTATTTTCAAAAGAGCTCTGGCAGACCTCCAGTCCTTTGAAATTTAGTTCTGCTCTCTATGCTGTAATAGTTTCCATTTTGAGCCTTAGCTTCAATATTTTGCATCTTACAAGTGTTTGCCGTTGGGTTAGTTAAACCTAAATAAAAATTCATTGACTTATAAACAATAACACAGGTGTGTGCATAAAAAAGGCTCCAAATGCATTTTACCTACTTCTTCTTTTAAACTAAATATTGGGAAAACTAAATGTCTTCACCTTTGTCAACTACCTAATAATTAACAACTATCTTACTAAAATGTGTGTGATAAAATATGTTAAAAATGATCTCTGTTTCTCATTTCCAAACTATACAGAGATTTTTCCACCGCATTTTTAACCAGAATTGAGATTTCCTGAACACTTCCTAAACTTTAAAATCCCTGCTGTTTCTGAAACGAAGAAAATAAGACAGAGAAAGACAAATATGAGTATGTTCAAAGTGACTAAAATTATTTCCATGAAAATGATTAAATTTGAAATTACACATAATGAAGCAAAATTCCTAATAATTTTAATACTTACTAACTCATGACATCTAGTTTTAGAAAAACGAAAGCTTAAGAGTTTTTTAATTTGAGAGTAAACATCAACTTGTACATATAATTATGCTTAAAATGGTATCAAAATCCTAAGGGTAAAATCTCTCTGCTATGTAAATTAAGTGAATAGTAAAAATAAATTGTAAAACATCAATTAGCACTTTGTATTTGTTTAGAATACTCTTAACAGAAATCATCCAATGTATTTGGCTAACATTATTTTTTTTAAGTTATTCCCCATATGGAGAAGTGCATTGCTATAACATCTGTATCATTCTAATATTTTCTCAAATCCCCCAACACACTCTAAACGTCAGGCAGCCAAGACTATTGCCCGGACTATCTGTCACAGGTGCATACTAAAAAGAGACAGATTGGAATCAAATCGCATTAACTGTCCTGTCTGTGTGTCAGTCATCTTGAAAAAAGACTTAAGAAAATACTTTCAGCATGAGAACCGATGAAATATTCATGAGTTCAAGTGCTTTAATTCCACATCCTTTCTCACATTTTTGTATTTAAAAAAATTTTAATATCTGCACTTTTTTACTTCAGTTAATTGTAGATAAAACAGGCTGGGCTCATAATAGACGATCTAATCTGTTACATTTTCTAGGATAAAACAACCAAAACTATTAATCCACTCTCATGCCTAAAATCTACATGTTTATGTCACATATGTTGTTTAATATTCTCAACTGTTTGATTTAAAATATTTTGGTTTTACATTTACATCTTGTTTTAAATTAGAAATGCTGAGCCTGAGGTCCATGATTCCTGATAGCGTCTAACACCCTTGAGGTCGTTTTCCAAATCACAGGCCAGAGAAAAGGAGTCCAAGCAGAGAGCGGTCTTCTTTCTAAGCAGAGCAAGCTGAGCTCAGTACTTGAGGCTGCCCATGCAGCAGGGGTTTGGGGGTTGTACTAGAGAGCAAGGATCCACAGAGGAGGAACCATAAAACCTGTGTAAAAATTCCCTTCTGCTTCTCCGCCAACTCCTGAGCTGCACGTTTATAGGGTGAGACTCTGGGAGACCATTCTAGAACCGCTCCTGGGAGGCTGAGAGTGGAACAGAGATTTCAGAGGTTGCACAGTGCAGGGAAGACCTTGGAAACCAGGCATGGCCAGAGTGAACAGACTTAGGTGAACACTCGGCGTTCAACTGAGGCCAAAATGGCCACATCCTTACTCCCAGAACCAGGCCCTAGGAATAAGTGTCATGCCTGACAGGACAGGTAAGAGCAAAGCTGGAACCAAACGGCCCAACAAGCCTAAAACCAGGCTGACACAGCATCAAGGTCATCACCCAGGGGGTTACCTGCTTGCTGGAACAGGACTCAATACCTTGCTAAGTGTAATTTCCTAAAAATGTATGTTTTACTAGTTAGGTATGAAATAAATAAATTATCTCAGAACTTGCAACATGTGATCAGGATTTTATTTAGTGTTCCTGTTAAACAAATTTGGGTTAAAAACTTTCATTTTGAAAACACCTCCTCAGTCATTCCAGGTAACCCTGCTTATATCAGCCTTTACCCTTCCCTAAACTGCTGATTGTGCACAATGCTGTCCTCTTTGTTTTAATATATATCACGCATTCTTCATGAATTATAACATGCCTATGTTCACGTTTTAACATTTCTATAATTAGGATGTGCCTTATAATCAATGGTGGGTCATTCTTTACTTGGTAGCTTTTTTACTTTCTGATTGGTACATAAAATGATGTTGCACAGTGCTATTGCTTTAGAGGGCCATAAGAGTTACCAATCTAAGGAAACGATACCTGAAGGGCATCATACTGCCATCTCGAGGATCTGGGTTTGACTCAGTGATGGCTCTGTCGTTTACTAGCTGGCAAACCTTGGATAATTTACTTAACGTTTCTCAGTCTTGGTCTCCTCAGCAGTAAAACTGTACCTATAAAAGCAGTGGACACCTCATAGAGTTGTGAGAATTCAATAAGATGGAATATGGAAAGTGCTTAAAATAGTGCCTGTAATAAACTGAGTGCTCAATAAACAGTAACCATTTTTGTTTCTATGATGATGATCATGAAGATGTTGAGTTATTCAGCTTCTTGTATATGTTGTCAAAAAATGTATATTTTAATCTTACATTCATAAAAAAATGAGTGAAGAAAGGAAGGTAGGAAGGAAGGCAAGAAAGAAGAGAAAGAAGGAAAGAAGAAATTAAAGAAGCCATCATCTATTTCATGCAATTGGCAGGTAGAAATGCATTCTCTGTTCATTTATGAGGTAACTTTGTACCAGTTGCTGAGATATTAGAGTTTCTCATCTGTAAATAAATGCAAAATCCTTACTGTCCTTCTTCCCAGTAGACTGTAAGCTCCATGAGGGCAGAGGTCTTTTTTTTTTTTACTCAACTGCGAGCTCATAATAGAAATGAAAAATACATGATGAGCAAATGTTATGCACTGCTGAATTCCAATTTCTCAAAGGAGAAAAATAACTTTCTCACAAAATTACTGTGCTATGCAACTTAATAACGGAAATGAAGAAATATCTCTGGTATGATAATATTCATCTTATTCAATTTTAGGCTTCTACACACTATTCTGAAACAAATATTAAGAAACATGAGGCACCAGCCCTGTGGCCAAGTGGTTAAGTTCATGCACTCTGCTTTGGTGGCCCAGGGTTTTGCCGGTTCGGATCCTGGGTACAGACATGGCAACGCTCATCAAGCCATGATGAGGCAGCATCCCACATGCCACAACTAGAAGGACTCACAACTAAAAATACACAACTATGTCCCAGGGGGCTTTGGGGAGAATAAGGAAAAATGAAATCTTTAAAAAAAAGAAAGAAACATGAATATAATATATAATCATAGGGAAAGTTGTCACAAAAACTTCCAACCTGAAGATTTATCGTGAATTTCAGACTCCAAATGAAGTCCATAATAGCCCGTTAGGATACTTGTTTGTCTTCCCTGCAGGTCAGAAACACCAAGACTACAGGAAGAATGTGTGGATAACAGAGCTGCAGAAACAGTTAACCGCGGGAGAGAGACAGCGAGTGACTGTCAGAGAAGAAGAGAAAGAAAAACGACACCAGAAAAACAAACAAACAAACAAAATCTATCATCTTTAGTGATCAGCAAGGCAGACTCTGGGGTCAGGCACACCCACGTTGACCTGTATTCATATCCGGCTCCCCCTCCTGACATGACCTTAGGCAAGAGCTCCTCTATCCCTTGGACATATTCTAAGATTTAAGAGATATAATCCATGGAAAATGCGTAGCCGAAACTTTGGCATAAAGTAGGCCTCAATCAATGACAACTTTAATTATTATTACTATATTGCTAAATATGGTTAAAAATACAATTTAGAAAATGTATTTTATTACTGCTGTATTCTCTGTTTTATAAAACAGAGCACAATGAATTATAGAAAAATTTCCAGGATTCGAGATATGTAAAAATGATGAAAAGCTTTTGTGCTTGAAAGATCATATTTTGGTTACTTGGAAAATCCATTCATTTAGGATCACGCTTCTCCCAAGGACACTAAAAGAACAAAGACAGACCCAATTCCAGTAATGATGAGTTACAGTGAAAGAATATTTTGATTCTTTGCAGTTTGTATGGTCCTTGAAAGTGTTCCAGTTTTACCAATTTGTATGAGCAATATGGAAAAATATGGAAAGTCATTCCACTTCATAAGGGGCTCAGTTTCCTTTAGCATTATTTTTCACTCTTACGCAACCTCTGTGAAGTGGGGATCTGTGATGTGGCAAATTGGCTGAAAGAGTGAAAACTGACAAAGCATTGGGACGGTTCTTTCTCCTATCTTCAAAAGAAAGGCTCTGTCTTTTCTGTTTTCTCCTTCAAGCCACCCAGTCACTTTGCAGCCACTCCCCTTGGCTCTTAACAACAAGAACATGTCATAATTCCCAAAGAGGCAGCTGCATTTAGTTACTTTGCTCTAGACATGCACACATCTCAAGTCGACACCTAATTAAATACTGAAATCATTTAAAAAAAAAAAGTTCAAGCTCTGTGTGCTTTGGAAGAGACCAAAAGTAAAATGACCACCATGCATTATATAGGCACAAAGGAAGAGTTCAGGGGAAGGGTTGACATGGAAAGAGAACACATGCACATGCTGAGAGGGTTTCTCACACTCCTCCATCCTGTGAGCCACTGAAGGGTGATAGCTAAGCAACAACGCAACTTGTCAAATATCTTTCTCTAATGCATTGTGAAATCTTTAGCATGTCTTGCTTAAGATTCTTGTGTCACAGAAGGTTTTGATTTTATGTTATCCTTTTTTTGAAAGCTACTAGTGAACTAGTTCATGTTGAATAAATAGGTTTTAAAGGTTTTTTAATGGTATCTTTTTCCCAAGCAGAGTAAAAATGCAAAATCATCTTTATGGGCTCCAGATGTGTCATCAAATAGAAGCGTCTCAGTGGCTATTTGATGTATTATACACTTGTTTCCACATTTATCAGGCAGAGCAAAACTTGACGTCACATTATATAAGATATTTTCTTTCTGAAACTGTTAAAACCATCAGTGCAGCTGCTCATTCTATGGACTCTTTACTAAAAAGATTCCCCAGACAGGAAATCCACTGACAATGAAGACCCACAACATCTCTGAGCACATCAATACCAACCCTTCAGGATAAGCTCCTTGGGACCTGCTAGTGTCACGGTGTGAAGTTTAAGCTATACAGTTAAACGAAGGGAAGTGTTCACATCCTTTAATTTCACTTCTTCAATGTAGATGGGACTTGAATTTGAAGCATAAATTTGCTTAACACTGTTTATAAGTATATGAACCAATGTGTTTGTACCTCTTTTGGATATGCATTGCCATCTAAGTAAGATAAGCTTTAGATCTCTCAGGAAAAGAATGCAAACTGCTTGTTAAGTTTTCCAAATATTAGAATTCATCACCAAAATACAAAGGGTAAAAACAGGAATGTAGTTAAAAAAATTACATCTGACCATTTCATTAGCAGGCTGAAAAGGAAGAAAAGTACTTAATATCAAAGTTTGGAAATTCAGATTTTTGTCTCACACATTTTTATACTCATAAATTAGATTTCTCATTAGCGATGTATGGAGAATATAATTTCAATAGTGGGTAACACCAGAGAGTAATGCATATACAGTTCATGCATAGGATTGAATTTGGTTAAAATCACTACATTGTTTTTTGAAGTTGCTATATTTTTCAGCCCAAATGAACAGTTTCTTCTATAGTCTTGTTTCTAATTTACCTACAGTCAATTGTTATGATAAAAGAAATAAATTTAAAAGTCTATAAGATGTGTCTTACAACATTTTTTCTCCCCCAATACATAAATATAATGTTAAAAAATTTTAGATCAAAATCACAGTGCAATATTAGTTCATCACTAGGATGGCTAAAATAAAAAATGGAAAATGTGTGGAAAATGGAAAAATAAGGAAAAACTGGAACCCTCATATACTGCTGGTGGGAATGTAAAATGGTATAGCCACTGTGGAAAATAGTTTGGTGGTTCTTCAATAAGTTAAACATAGAATTACTGTGTGACTCAGCATTCCACTCCTAGGTTTAAACCCAAAAGAAGTGAACAAGTGTTTAAACAAAAACTTGCACATCAATGTTCATAGCAGCACTATTTATAACAGTCAAAAAATGGAAGCAACCCAAATATCCATCAGCCAATGAATGGATAAACCAATGTGGTATATCCATACAATGGAACATTATTCAACCAGAAAAAGAAATGAAGTACTGATCATGCTACAACATGGATGAGGCTTGAAAACATTATGCTAACTGAAAGAAGCCAGACGCAAAAGAACACATATCAGATGATTTAGTTCATCTGAAATAGCCCAAATAGGCAAATCCACAGAGCTGGAAAACAGAATGATGGTTGCCAGGGCCTAGGGGAGGTTGGGAATGGGGAATGACTGCTAAATGAGTATGGGGTTTCCTTTTGGGATGAGGAAAATTTCTGGAACTAGATAGCGTTGATGGTTTCATAACAGTGTAAATGCCACTTAATTATACATTTTAAATTAGTTAAAACAGTAAATTCCATATTATGTGTATTACACCAAAATTTTTAAAGTGTATGTTGACAGCCACTGACCATATGGCCTCTTGTCTACTTAAGAATTTACATACTGTTTATTGAATTTTATAGCAGTTTTCTACTGAAAAACTCAAAACCTGACTATCTCTGCTCCCTCATGAAATTCTAAAATTAATAACAGGAAACGAATTTTTAAATGGATAGAAACTAATAATGACAAAGATAAGGGTAAAGTAATATCAGCCAGTGGTCATTGTCCATAGTGCTTAGGAAACCGGGAAGGCAATTTTTTGATGGTATGGCAGAGGATGTTCGCTGGCCCCAGAATCTGTTCTCCCCACTTTATGTTAAAATTTGTAGACGAGAGTAGGCAAATTAATTAGGAGCCTGTAGCCAAAATATTTTATCCTCAAAGTTAAATTTGGAATCATGCCAAATTTGGAATAATTTTCTCAAGGGCTAACAATGGCCTTTGTCCATAAGGAGGTTCAAGAGGATGGATTCATCAATTATTATTTATCGTTAAAATCTATCTCCAATAGCAGAGACCACGAGAAAGTTTTAATATACATGGAAAGATTATGATAATGTGCAATTTCTGCCAAAATATTCATAGTGAGGGAATTTAACTTCTAAGTGTTGCTTCTGAGAATTGTACAAAATTTATTTACATAACATAAGTCTTCCGTATCTTAGTAAAATATTCTGCTGTCACCCTGTGTGTGAGTTTTGGCAATAAACCGAGAATCTGGTTTAGAACAAAAGGAAAGAATCTATGTCAACTTTAAGTAGATTCCTTTTCCTGAGAACATCAAAACACTTGCAACACCAAGCCCAGGGTTTTAGGAAAAGGAGTTTAGGGATTGTGAAATGTAAACAGTTTTGCTGTTTAAAATATGGATGTGCTTGGATTCCTCAGAGCAGTGCTTATACTATGTTCAACATGCGTATATCTGCTAAATTGTAATCACATGTACACATCCAGATCTTTAGAGTTTATACATGGCAAACCATCATTTTCTGCATTTAAAAAAAATTTTGCTCTAGTTTTCCACAATACACTGGTATTTGAGTGAAGGGAGTATGGTGAGATAGGGGGCCGAGAACAGGACACAATATATTAGGAAATTTGGAGGCGGTGGTAATCTCGACTCTGGAAGACTGGGACATGGACAGGATTAGACTCTTGCATGGATTCAAACTTGTAACCCAATCATTTACCTCAGAAACACTGGTGACTCCTCTGGGACAATCTGATCAGTAGACACTATGGCAAAGCATACAAGGAACTGGGTCACCAAAATTTCCTATTCTCTTCCATTCTAATATCACTTTATTCATCCTTTAGCTAGGAACTTAATCCCAGCTTCTTAATCACATTCTCATGCTTTGCACTCTGTTCAACAGTTAAAACTTTTTGAGGCTTTAGAATATAGGAATTAATGTTTTGGATAACAATGTCAAAACTAACCTCTTAAAATAATGTGTTCAACTTTAATTGGTTAGTCTTCTATGAGTGGAAAACTCTGGTGTCATGTGCCAAAATAAGCAAAATGAAAAAGCAGCTTCTGAAAGGTCTGAGGATACTGTGTAACATGATGGATAGTAAGCAAGCACGGGGACTGGAATCACATACACCTATGTTTGCCTCCTAGCTCTGCCACAAAGCAGCTTTGTCATTCAAACATATAATCCTCCTTAACCTCATTTTCCTTGTCTTCGGAATGGGAATTACGTATATAAAAAAGTTCTAAAAATGGTAAAGAAATGATAGTCAAATTTAAAACAGCATTGAAAAACTCTTCCTGACGTTTGCTTTTTCATTTGTTTGTTTGGTTTATTTATTATTTTCCCAACTTTATGGAGATCTGATTGCCATATAACATTGCCTAAGATTAATGTGTATAATGTGTTGATTTGATACATTTATATTGTGAAAATATCACCACAATAGCATTAGTTAACACCTCTATCACTTCCCTTAATTACCTTTTGTGTGGTGAGAAGATTTAAGGCCTACTCTTGAGCCACTTTCAAGTATATAACACAGTATTGTTAATTATAGTCACCATGCTGCACATTAGGTCCCCAGAACTTATTCATCGTATAACTGGAAGTTTGTACCCTTTGACCAATATCTACCCACTTCTCCCACAGCTGCCACTTTTGTTCTCCCGTTCGTGGTAACTCTTTATTCAAGGAAGCAAGCACATGTAAAATTGGCACTTTTTTAGTGGGGGAAATAGTTAATCTTTCTAATATGTATTTCTTATTTTCACGTAGTTATTATTTTAAATTTGTAACGTAATTTTGCATAACATAGTAGTATCAAAATCCAGTGCATTTCCCCCTATGTAGAATACTAACTTATTTTTGATTACATTAAATCTTGGTTTGCTCCTCCATTCCTGATGATGTTGAGATATCCATTGTCAGTCATATTTGAAAAGGATGAGGTCTGCTACAGTAACAATACTCTAGCAGCTGGGAAATTGGATAGAAGGGGTTCTGCTCCTCTGGTCATATGGATCACTGCTGAGATGTTTGTAGTCTAAGCCTAAAGGGCCTTTTCAAGAACCCACAATTTCTCCCTCTCAATGCCATACGGACCAATCAAAGATGCCTAGTATTGATCTTTCTGTACCAACAAACCATGTAGTTATCTTTCCTTGAAGGGACGAAGATTCTGCTAGCCCTAAAAACTCCAAAACTCTCATCCCTTCTCAGTAATCGGCAGCTCTTTGCCTGTCACCCAACATAGTACCATGTTACCCCTTTGATGTCAAACCCTTGTCTCCATCCTCAAATTCTGTGCTCCGTGCCTGTATCAGCTACGTTGTCTCAGAAAGCAATCTTTCAAAGTAAGTCAGAGGTGAGTAAAGAGCAGGGAGGAAATGGATGTTGAAACCAGTTACAGTGTGCTCCTGTCTGCAAGATAATGCTAACAATCTGCTCTGTTTCATCATACTTGGCAATGTTTCGTAAACCTAATCTCCAAAGCTCCCTACAGCCTTTGCTAAAGCTGTCCAATTTAGCTGTTTGAACTCAAAGACATACTGGTGTTCAAATACTGGAATCAGACTATTTTCACTTTAACATTCATCAAGATTTGTCAGTTGTTTTTTATTTTATAAAATGTGTAATGAGAAACTTTGCATTATTACTGTAATCTGGCTGTTTGAGAAATCCAATACTATCAGCTTTAGTTGAACTTAAAATCTTTGGTGATGGACTTCCTGGCAGCAATAAGTTTTTTCCAAGACTTAGTCCAAAGTTATCTCAATGAACACAGCTGCAAAATCAAAACCTTACAGCTTGAACTACAATTCCCTAATATTGAACATCAGGAAATATATATTTTTTTCTAGTTTTTATATATGACTTTTAAATGAAGTAGTCAAAACCATTTTTATAATCATAATACCTTCTGCTTACATGTCATTGCACGAAAACAAAAATATATCATGAAATCTTGGATCTCCAAACACAAGGAGGACAGAACTAATACTTTACATTGGTATATGATAATATTCATTGTTTCTATAAAATCGACTCATTATTTTTATTCTTATTCATTATTCATTATTATATCATTATTCATCTCATCTTTCAAATGACAAAATAAAGGGTCAAAATCAAGGTTAAGAAATTTCTGAGACTATCTAGCTAGTAATTGTGAATAAAAGTAGGAACTTGTTGCTCTGAATTCAGTCTTCTTTCTACTTTTCTACCAAGAATCATGTGAAAAATGAAGTGACACCGGATAAGAAAATAAATTTCATAGCATTGGGCAATGTTGTTTTTTAAATACTGCCTTTAAGCATCACTAAAAGTGTACTACTTCTATGTTATTCTATACCTTAAAATGATGAATAGAACGCTGACCTAAATTTGCTCTGTGATCTGGCCTAAGGAAGTGAAACTGCAAAGTATTTCCACACAGTGGAGGCTAAAGGAATGAATAACCCAGGAAAAATCTTAAAGTGTATGTCAGTGATAAATGTTAGTGATAAAACACTCCCTTTGTCTAGAGTGTAGCTCCAAAAATATTTTAAAGATTAGTGTGTGGCCTGTTTATGGGTATATGATATCCTCGAACTCTAGTTTGACTCTAAATGCAGAAAATTGACAGGTAGATTTGTATAACTAACATAACAATAGACAAAATTCCAAGCTGTCTGTTATCTCCAAAAGTAACTTTTAATTCACTGCAAAGACACATATGATGTTTTTACTTGAAAATTTTTCTTTACTCTTGGATACAGGCTTACAGGAAACAATGCTTGGTTCTGTCCTAACAATAGTCCAGCCAAGTGGAAGTCTCCTAGCGCCAGACTGGAGACAAATGAGTCCGCCCCTAATTAGGAGCCCCCAGTTTGTGCACAAAAAACTTTAATGTATATATGAATCACCTGGGGATCCTGTTAAAATGTAGATTATGAAACAGTAGGTCTACGGTGGGACCTGAGACCCTGCCTTCTTGCCAAGCTTCCATGATGCTTGCTGCTCGTTCTCAGACCACCCTTTGAGTAGTAGGACTGTCATAGCATCCTAATAGTAAAGAACTTGGAAGACCATTTTCAATAGGCTTCTCACAGCCCTGTGAATAGAAGATACTTGGAAAATTCATTGATACTGGGAATTGCAAGGTTGTTGCCAAGACAGCTGCAGTCAACTTGAATGTATTCTCAGTACAGTGCATTCCACACAGTTGAGGCTAACGGAATGAACAATCCAGGAATGATCGAAAAATACACGTTAGTGATAAATGTTAGAATTCATGACAGTGATAATGCGCACCTTTATCTAAAGGACTCCTCCAAAAAATAAAAAAAAAAAAAAAAAAGGCAGAGTCTGCTTCATTGTAGTCATTGCATAATGTTTCTCAAATCCAAACCAATTCAAAAATATTCTGCTAAATTTAATTTCAGGGGAAAAGTCTTTGCACACACTAAGACATATTTCAATTTTTTAGATAATAAAAACTATATACTTTGATATAGCTTTTCTTCTTAATAGTTAACCAGAAACTTTGGAGACATTTTTAAATGCTATCATGGATTTCAATTCTTAAAGAAGGGACAAAAATAACTTAATCTTATTGCTTTATTTAATTTCTGTTGTTTTGTATACCTGATGCTTTTTATTTTACATTACATTTAATCTTGTATGGGTCTCCAAACAGTTTTGGAGGTAATCAGGAGAACAAAAAAAGGGAAGAAAAACTAAACACTGAAGCAGAGGAAAGGGGATATAGGAGGAAGGGAAGAGAAAGTAGAGAAGAAGGGAAGGGAAGAGAAACGGAGCAAGAAAACGAGGAAGGGAGGAAAAAAGGAAGAGAGAGAGGGAGGATGACAAGAAGGAGTTAATTTTTGTACAAAGTATGAGAAATCAGTTTTTGTAAGCGATTTGAGATAAAGGCCAAGTTTTCTTTCTTTCTTTCTTTCTTTCTTTTTTTTTTTTTTGCCTGTGAATGTCTAATTCCTCCAGCACCATTTGTTGAAAAGGTTATATTTTCTCCATTGAATTGCTTTTGCAGGTGTGTCCAAAATCGACTGGGCATATTAGCGTGGATCTATTTCTTGGTTCTCCATTCTATTACATTGATCTATGTATTTAGCCCTCTGCCAGTACCACATGGTTTTGAACTGTAGTCGAGTCAAGACTATATTCTGAGTCTTAAGATACTTAATAATGCTTAAAACTATATTAACTGATGCTTAAAAGTATTCTTCCTACGTCATTCTTCCTTTTCAAAATTGTTTTAGCAATTCAACTCCCTCTGCATTTTCATACATGTTTTAGAATGATCTTCTTTATATCTACAAAAAAGTCTTTCTGGAATTTTGCTTGGTGTTACATTAAACCTGTATACCATTTTGAGAGAATTGATATCTTTACTACACTGAGTTTTCCAGTCTGTAAACAAGTTCTCTGTCTCCATTGATTTAGATTTTCTTTTTTTTCATCTGACTCTTGTGGTTTTCAGCATACAATTTCTGTATGTTTTGTTAGAGTTACACCTCAGTATTTCGTTTTTAAGCATTTGTAAATGGTATTATAATTTTAACTTTCATGTTCACTTGTTTGTTGATATTTCATAGAAATATCATTGATTTTTGCATGTTTATTTCGTATACTGTGAATATGCTAAACTTGCTTATAAGTTCTAGGTATATTTTTGTAGATTCCTTTTGATTTTCTACTTAGACAATCATGTCATACGCAAATAGGGACAATTTTATTTATTATTTCCTGATACATATGTTTTTATTTTATTTCATTGATTTCTGCTCCTATGTTTATGATTTCCTTCTTTCCGCTTGCCTTGGGTCTGTTTTGCTATTTTGTCTCCCATGACAAGGATGCTCCCACACATCCCTGAAGCCCTGTTTCTTTCTTTTTTTTTTTATTCCACTTTCCATTATTCAAATTGTATGCTTTCTATTCTTATATCTCTGAGTTCGCTGATTCTTTCCTCTCTCTCCTCCATTCTGCTCTTGAGTCTATATGTTTTTCAATTTTAAAATTTCCATTCTTCTTAATATCTCACATTTGTATGCTGAGACTTTCTATTTTTGGTTATTTCAAGTATGTTTTCAATTACTCATTGAAACATTCTTATGATGGCTGCTTTAGAATGTTTGTCAGATAATTTGCTATCTCTGTCATCTCAGTTTGTCCTCTTTCTTTGGGCTAAAACCTTCTTGGTTCTTAGCATGAAAAGCGATTTTCGGTTGAGAGTCGGAAAGTTTGGGCATTATTTTGAGACTCTAAACCTTATTTAAACCTTCTGTTTTAGCTAACTTCCTCTGACACTGCTCCAGCAGGGGAAAAGATGGTGCTGCCTTATTACTGCATGTGGGAGTGGAAGTCTGGATTCTCCACTCCAGCTCTGAGTAGGATGTGCCTGAGTACTGCTGAGTGAGGGTGGGAGCCCTGGCTCCCAGCTAGGCCTCCACTGATACCTCCCACGCTGCAAGAGAGAGAGGTGCTTCATTACTGCTCCTCACACGCCTCCACAGAAACCAGAGAGTGGGGAGGCCTCGTTACCACCGGGCAGTGGTGAAAGTCCCAACTCTTCACTAGGCCTCCTCTGACACCACTTTGGTGGGGGGAGGTGCAGGTTCTCATTACTGCCAGATGGGAGTGGAAATCCAGGCTTTCTAATTTGTTGGTTGCCACTGACACCATGGTCAAGTCGGGGGACTCTTTACCTCCACTGGTGATGAATGACTTGTCTCCTTACTAGGCCTCTGATAGCATTCCAGCAGAGGAGTTAGGATGTTTCATTGCAGCAGGTGCAAGGCAGAAGGTTTAGGCTCCCCTGGTGAGGGTGGAAGTCTAGGCTTCCCTTTCAACATTTGCTACCTTGGGAAGAGATCAGGCCACAGGTTCTTCTGTGATGTTTGCCTGGAGTAGAGTGGTTATTTTGCTAGGCTGCACCTTTTCTGGTACTTCAGCTATAGTGAGCAGGCTTTTGCTGGAGCTTTTTTTGTCTGTGTGCATTTGTTTTTCTGGGTTGCCAGCTTTTTCAGTTCCAAGTCTAGGATCATTAGTCAAAAAGAAAATCGAGGGAATTTGCCAGTGTGCCCTTCCTTGAGTTTGTTTGGAGGTCCCTAGCCAGTCGGCTTTCTTCCTTCAACTTTCCTGAGTCTTATGCTTGTTTTATATATAATATCCAGGGTTTTTAGTTGTGCTTAGTGAGAGAAATAGAGTAAAACATGTCTATTTCATCTTCCTGGCAAGAGAAACTTTTCTGTTAACATAATTAACTTGCCTTTCTCTTATTACGTTTAAGGTCCTTTATTATATCTTTGTGAACTCTCTGTTCATGTCTTTTGCCCACTTTTATAACTGGGTTTTTGTCTTCCTCAGCTTTTAAGAATTCATTACATATTAGGGATCTATGCTCTTTATATCTGATATATATTAAAATAGTTTCAGTTTTTCATATGTCTATTAAATTTGGTGGTTATGCAAGACAAGTTTATTTTTTAAATTTTTATGTAGTCAAATGTGCTGATCTTTTATTTCATCTGGATTATGAGTTGCATATGTTTTCCATTGCTGTTGTAACAAATTACCACAATACAACTATAGTGTGTTCCAGTTCTGTAAGTCAGAAGTCTGACGTGCATCTCACTGGGCGAAATCAGTGTCAACAGGGTGGCATTACTTTCTGGAGGGTCTATTGGAGAATCTATTTCCTTTCATTTTCCACTTCATTGTCTTTCCCAGCTTCTAGCAGCTGCTCATATTTCTTGGCTATGGTCTCTTCCTCCATCTTCAAAGTTAGAATGTCAGATATAACTCCTTTGACATCTTCCATTGTCACTTCTCTTTCTGTTCTAGTTGGAAAAGCTTCTCTGCTTTTACAGAGAAGATATTTGATTATATTGGGTTTACTCAGATAATCCAGGAACATCTCCCCATGTCAAAGTCCTTACCCTTAATCATATCTGCAAATTTTCTTTGGTCAAGTAAGGCAACATATTCACAAGTTTCGAGAATTAAGAGTAGGCATCCTTGGAGTCCATTATTCTGCCTAACGTGATTCATAGATAAAAAGCCCTTCTCTATATTTAGGTTATAGAGGAATTCACCTTTTTTTCTCTAATTCTTGTATTAATTTCCTATTGTGACTGCAACAGATTTATTGACTTAAAACAATATATATTTATTCTCCTACAATTTTTAAGGTTCAACCTTCAGAATGAATGCTGTGGGGATACTCAAAGTGATGGCAGGTCAGTTCTTTCTGGAGACTCCAGGGGAAATTTTATTCCTTGCCTCTTCCAGCTTCTAGAGGCTGTTGGCATTTCTTAGCCCGTGACCACTTCACTCCAGTCTCTGCTTCTGTTGTCACATTGCCTTCTTCATTGTTAACTACTACCGTATCTGTCACATAAGGACCCTTGTGATTGCACTGAAGCTACCTGCATAATCCAGGATCATCTCCCCTTCTCAAGGTCCTTCACTTGATCCCATCTACAAAGCCCCTTTTGCCACACAAGGTAACATTTACAGGTTCTGGGCATTAGGACACAGAGTTCTTTGAGAGGCCATTACCCATTTTACCATACTTGTATTGTTTCTTTCTTTATTTCTTTTTTAAGGTTAAATAGTTGTCCAAGGACCATTTATTAAAAAGTCTATCTTTGCCCTAATGACTTTAGATGTCACTTTTATCAAATATTAAATTTTCATACATACATGAGTCCATATTTGGACTTCCTTTTCTATTCCATTGGATTGTCTCTGTAGGCCTGCACGGTTTTCGTATGGAGGTTTTAGTAGATTTCAATGCCTGGTAAGATAGTCAGTGCTCATGGCTTTTATCTGTCAATGTTTACTTAGCTAAGCTAGCATGACAAATGAGCTATAAAATCTTTAGGTTTACTTTGTCTTGCACCATAAAAAAAAGCGTGTTCATATTTTCAGTAATATAAATTGAAATTAATAAATTAAATGACATTCTTATGATATTGAGTTGTTCTAGTCCAGAATGAGGATGTCTTTCCATTTTTCAAGATTATGTTACCTCTTCTAGGGTGTTTATATTTCTCCTTATATAGGGTGGGCAAGTTTTTGTTAAGTTTATTCCTAAGGATTTTACTTTTTCATTCTTACTGTATGTGGGATTGTCCCTAACTTTATTTCCTCTAAGTGGTTGTAGATTTTTGTATGCAAAGACTTTTTCTTTCTGCTTGATAATTTATGTCCTGCTATCTTTAAAGACATTGATGACTCTAATTCCAGTGCTAAAGGTAGTCCACTGCACACTACGGCAAAATAAATATATAAGCAACACCTATAAACACCTGTAACTTAGTGTCAACATAAGGAAAGGCTTTGGGTGAGCAAGTACTTGCTGTTATAGAACAACTCAGTGAAAATAAGAAGTAGAGTAGGGCTGGTTGACTGTTTCTGAGTGCTCTGGAGAAACTAGAGAAAGAAAATGATTAGTTCGGTTCATTAAATTCCTGGTTCAAGGGCCAAATGTGTCTCTATCTCAATATTCAGAATCCTGCTCCTTCCTGATCAATCCCCTAACTTTAACAAATGATCCTGTGGGGTTCAGAGATTCACTTGTGCCAATTCAGCACCTGCAGGATTAAACAGTGGTCTTGCTTTTCAGAAATCTAGGCCCTTTTCTCTATACCATCAGACAGACTTTGCTTTCAACTGGCAAGACTGGCAGTCTAGTTTGATTGTCACACCTCAAGGCTATGTCAAGTGTCAGTCTTATGTCATAACTAGTTTCCAGGGTCTTTGATTGCCTTCCCATCCTACAAGGCACTATGCTGGTCTCTGACAGTAAGCTGAATGGACCTGGACCGATACAGTCTTTTAAACTTTTTATATCTGATGAGGTCCATTTTGGTAGACCACTTTTCTAGGAAGCTACCCATTTCATCCAGGTTTCATATTTATTTGCCAAAGTCTCATTTTTTTCCTTCTGTTGCAATGGTTATGTTCATTATTATTTCTCACTTTTACAATTTTATGCTTCTTCTTTCTCTCTTTTAAATTCAGTTGTCTTTTTTGAATTTTTTTTCAAATCATGTGTCTTTTTATTTATTTAGATATACTGTTTTGTATGCCCTACTCACTTGATTTCTGCTTGTATATTTATTATTTCCTTCTTTTGTTTTCTTTTCATTTATTTATTGTTCCTTCTCCAGAGTTTGATCTGGGAATTTATTTACTTATTTTCATTTCTTAACCTTATTGGTAAGTGTTTAGTGTCAGGAACTTTCCTTTTGTCACTGCTTTAAACGTATATCAAAAATTCTTCTGTGTAGTGTTTACATTATCATTATCTTTTAGAAGTTCTATATTCAGCAGTTACTTTCTCTTTCTGCCAAATTTATTGAATGGAATATTTTATTTAATTTCTAGATGGAAGAGACTTTATAACATTTTTTTAAATAATTTTTATTGAACTATGACCAAAGAGAGCTGTTTGAAATATTTCTACCCCATAAAACCCACAGATGCATTCTTTGTGACCCAAAATACGATTAAATTTTGTGAATATTTCATGTGCATTTGAGAAGAAAGTGTATTCTTTATCAGAGGGTAAATTTCATACATATGTATCCATAAGACATATCTTATTTATTACATTGGTTTGTGTTTTATAGCCATCCTTATTTTTGGTTGACTCACTCTCTCTTATACTGAATAATAGTCTCTTATTATTGGTGTGTTTCCATACATATCTTCTTAAAGCTACTGTAGTTTACACAGTATAAAGTATAAGGTATATAAAGACGGCTACTATGTTATTTTGGTTCATGAATATATATAACTATGATGTCATCATTATAAATTGTGATAGCTTGCATTAAAAGTGTCCTTTTTCACACTGAATTCTACTTTTTTGATATTAGGATGGCAACACGTTTTATTTATATTTTCCCATTTGTCTAATATATTTTACATTTGTTCTTCCCTTTATTTTTAACCAGAGGTATGTTCAGCACTTAGTTTTGTTTTTAGATTCAAATTGAGAACAATTTTCTTTTAAAATGGGAATTAATTCCAATCACCTATATTGACACAACATTATGTTTGAGCTCATTTCTATCATGTTATAATTTTTATAAGCATGGTGGCATGTTGCTCGACATCTTGTATTCTCTTTGCTCTTGTACTTTCTCATGTCTCTGTTGGTATAGAGTTTGTGCGTTTTGTTCTAGTTGTTATCTTTGTACATATATCTTCTTTAAATGCCCTTAGTCCATTGTTTTTCATATTTAATATATTACTAACTTGTTTGCTAATTATTGATGATATCCTTAGGTTTCCACTATTGCCTATGCAAACAATCAATGAGCTTATTCTACAATTTTTATTTGCACTATTTCTATTTTGTTAGAATACATACCACTTATACATCATGCTTTTATCTCTGTCCCCACATTTACTTTGGTACTAGAGCTATATTTAAATATATTTAATGTTTACCATCAGGCCCCTGCCTTCCTATCCAACCTCATCTCATGTGACTCATTATTTGTCACCTTCCACCCTCAGTGACCTTCCATCTGTTCTCCTACCATCACTGTGACTGTCTCATTGCCATGATTTAATTTCTTCATAGCGCTTATCTCTATCTGAAATTATCTCATTTGCTTATTTATTGTTCATTTTCTGTCTCCCTCCACAAAACACATGAGATTTCATCTCCATAAGAGAAGAGTCTTATCTGTAGCCCCTGTTTAATTCCCAGGTCCTGGCACATTGACATCACCATAGTTGGCAGTCAGCAAGCATTTGTTGACTAAATTAGTGAAGAGATAGAAGAACAGCTTTGCTATCAAATTTTATTGTCAATTGCATTTTATCCCCTACAGAAATGATTCTCAATGCAGGAAGGGGGTGGTGACATACCTCTGGTAATATTTTTTCAAACTAGACAAAACCAACCTCTCTTCTCTTAGAGTATACCCACCTCCTCAAGATTACCACCAATTTTCCACTATTTTTGAGGGAAATATCACAATGTGACATGTTAGGTTGAAAAATTGTTTTGAACCATTGCCTTGAAGCATAGTTTAATCATTAAAACAGTTTTCACAGAGAAATAATACTGCATCTAGTGAGGGAAACCTGTAAATTACATTGAATCATCTTTTTCTGTCATCACATCTTTCTTCACCTTCTCGTCTCTTATTTAAGCATAAGAAAATTAGAGGAAGACTTGCAGCAAGTAGACGTGAAGCCCTGAGACGAAAACAAGATTGCTCCCTACAGTGGAATGTATGCAAGGTCAAACAGTGGTTAGTCAGCTCCCTGCAAAGGACATGGGAAGAAAAGGACCCCCTGGTAACATTGGGAAATGGCTATAGCTCAGTTTTAGTGTTTTTGGAAATAAATCACACATTTTCCCAAAAGGAAATTCAAACTCATGAGTCCAGCTGCATTTTTATCTCTTGTACTAAGGAAGGATGAGAAGATTTTGTTCCAAAGATTTTAAGTGTGCTGTACTTGAGAGAGCTAAACTCTATATGGGATGTATGAGGTGATTGGTTCTCTCTGCCAATAAATAAATGAATAAATAAATAAATAAAGTACCTCTCATTTGTGGCCTGTGAACACAAAGCTCCCTGCATTCAGACAACATACAAAAGTGCATCATTTCTTCAATCATTTTATTCAAAAGAAATAAAATAATTTAATGCACATGAAAAAATTTGATAAACTAAAGAATGATGACAATTTATGGCAACATCACTTTTAAACAAACTGAAGTTTCTGCTGTTGACTAACTGAGGTATTAAACAAAGTCTAAGTTAATACTATGTGTATTAATAAATATCTAATAGGAAAAATTAAGAAGAAAATTCACTGTCATATTTTAGTAGAAGTATATTTGCGGCTAGATAAAAAGAAAAAGCAAGATAGCCTGAGCAAAGCCTGAAGAAGAGCAAATACATTCAGGGAGGTTTGGCTCTCAAAGTCTTGTCAGAGCAAGAATGAAGTGACCTTTATTGTTGACCTCTGCCTACATTTACAGCTATGTAAAAATGTGTATTGGCTGAAATATAGTAAATAGTAAATGCATTTCATATAAATCTATGCTTATGCTTCTATCTTACAGTCGCTAAATGACGTGAAGTAGCCACAGTGGTGAATAGCATACGCTCCTACATAGCTGTAAGTCTGGCCCAAAGCTCCCTACGATGGAACTCTCATCTTTGTAACTCCTGGGCCGAACATGCACCCTGACACCTAGTGTGGTTGAAATAAATGAACAAACAAGCTCATTTACCAAACAAGTAAATTTAATATTATTGAGGAATGTATTAGTCAGGATTCTCCAAATAAACAGAATCAATAGGATATATAAAGATATATAGAAAGAGGTTTATTATGAGGAATTGGCTCACACAATTATGGAGGCTTAGAAGTCCCATGGTCTGCCTTCTGCAAGCTGGAGGCCCAGGAAAGCTGGTGGTGTAGTTCCAGTGCAAACTCAAAGGCCTGAGACCCAGGGCAGCCAATGGTGTAAGTCCCAGTCCGAGTCAAAAGGACTGAGAACTGGGGGCACTGATGTACAAGGACAGGAGGAAATACAAGTCCCAGCTCAAGAAGAGAGAGTAAATTCACCCTTCCCCTGCCTTTTTGTTCTGTTCAGATCCTCAGTGGATTGGTGATGCCAGCCCACATTGGTGAGGGCCATCTTCTCTAGTCTACTGATTCAAGAGCTCATCTCTTCAGGAAACATCCTTACAGACACCTCGAGAAATAACGTTTTACCAGCTATCTGGGTCCTCCCTTAGCCCAATCAAGTTGACTCATAAAATTAACCTTCATCATGGTTATCAACTAACACTGAAAGTGACTGCAGGTAAATAATTGTGTCACACTATTTAATACAATTTTCTTTAATGACTTGTTTTATAAAGTCAAAAGTGATTTGGCTAAAATCAGTTGTAGATTCAGAGTTCTTCCGCTTTATGTGCATCCCTTACGAACTATGTATCTTGTACTTGAATGTGCATTCCTTTGAAAGTCTGCTATAGAAAGTAAGCAATTATTCTAGCTTTCTTTTGGCTAGAGATCTATATACCTAAAGCACGTTCTTAAACCTACTACTACTTAGCTCAAAAGGATAAGCTGAATTTTAAATTCAGCCCCATTTATAGAATTGATTTGAAGAGAAGTGGCAATTAAATGAAATAAAGTATTGTAAAAGCTACGCAGGAGAACATTAACTCAATACAAACTTTTGCATGAGCAGCGGGGTAAAGAATTTGAATCACGGTTAAAAGCACAAAGGAAGGGCAAAATAGAGTGAAATTCTATTAGATAAGATGAAATTGAAGAAAACTGGGTTTGATCTACTCGTACAAAGGTTCAGAATAGTTTGCTCTTTAGAAAGGAATTAATACTTTCAGTTCTTTAGGATGATATTTATAAGAGTTGTGACTACACACTTAGAAGACAGAGTTAATGAAATCCAAAAAGCAAAATTTCATTAGATAAATAGTAGTCATTAATTTGTGTTGTTAGTATCATAAAATATTGCCTTATTTTTTTATGTTATCTATATTAAATTCCAGACTCTGTATTTTCCAAGAATATACATATACAAATGGACATAAAGAGAGGTTTCCTGGTCTATGTGAATCTGATATATAGATATATCCATAACATACTTCCTATAATACAACATACAGATTTTATCTTACCTTTTTAAATATGTACAACTTTGAGGGCAAGAGTTGTGTCTTATTAAACTTTTTATCCTCCCCAAACCCAACACGATGTTCTGCACATAATTAGGTGCAAAATAAACATCAACAATGTTTACAGAGAAAAGCCAAAGAAGGAAGAGTTGACTTCTGAAACTTAGAACATATTGTCCTACTCTCTTCTGTATTTGCATTTGCCACTTGCCTGGTCATCTCATGGAATGAAAAAGCTTGCATTACAGGAAATAAAGTCACGTGACATGAATATTTCAGAGAAGACAATAATAAAGCAAGATGCTTGATTTCCAAGTTGAACCCTTGTTTTTTAACAACACTAGAGAACACTTTTGTATCAACTTGAAAACCATCCCCAGCATGTTTTAAGCAAAATTAAGAACAAAAATAGCAAATTTAAACAATTGTGAAATGGACAGGTGACACTAATTACAAGAAAAAAGTTTTAAATGCCCGGAAACTTCAATTTAATGTGAAACAAACTTTTTCCCTATGTTCCTATATGGTACAAATGTACATTTAATTACTGGTCATTAAACATTATAAATTCACTACTACTTATTACCTACATTGCCTACTTATTCTCTGAATAAATTATCTGAACACATATAATTTCATTGAAAATAATCCTCCAAAATGTTAAGCTTTACATTGTCTCATTTTTTAGAAGTATGTGATGCTTGGCTACTGAAAGCCACGTGTAAGAAATGACAGCATTAAAATGTCTATACAAACTCTCAGCTGTCTAAATTAAGTCAAGAATTGTGGATTCAAGCAATAGACGTATGCAAGATGCAACATAGTTAATTTATTAAATTCTTCCCTTAGATGGTATCAATGAATAGTTTTTCAGTGGCGTCAAAGTAGAAGCATACAGCATAATTTACTTAAAAGCTTGTCAACTCGACTTATAACTTTAAATGTTTAAACTTATGTTATATGGACCTCCATGTGTACCCTTGTCCTGGGCTTTGTAAATATCAAATGATAACATACAACGAAAGCAGTCTTAGACCAAATTCTGCCATACATACATTTATTTGCAAGCAGGCACAAAACAGTCATATAACTTGTTCCATACGCTCAGGGAGTTCTGAGGTTTAGTCATTCCAGCAAGTGCCTCACAGGAAAAGTTCATTTCGGGCATATGCTACGTTATTTCTGCTAGTCTCCTACTCAGAGTCAAGGTGACACCATCTGTACCTGGCTTTGCACAAGATCACTTGAAATGCTTAGCCCAGCATATTATCCCAACAGATTCTTCCTTCTATTCATACAATGGCTGAGCTGCCTGTCTGTTATTTCTAGACCATCCACATGGATTTCTACTATCCCTTATGAAAAAACAATGAACTCTCAAAGGCAGGTTAAAATAGAATTATTTAAAGCTACTCTCTGTTAACTTCTGCTCGTGTATAGGTTTGTAATTAGGGTTGTTAAAATGATAACTATCCAATCTTGAATTGTATACTCTTGACTAAGGTACTTGCCCTAGTGTAGAGATTAAAACTTATACACATGTAGCCTCATTTATACTGAAACACTATAATGGAAATTAAATACGATATACTACACTGTTATGAAGGGCCTCACTCTGGCCTCTCCTAAAGTTCTACAGCAGAACTGGGGCCTGGAAGTCCAGAGCTCTATGCCTCCCTTCTCATTCACAATCGCCTGCCCAGTCTGCCATTGCTGTGCCAGGTCTAGAACAGTGCCTAGGGAATTTGAGTAGGAATCTTGGCCAAGAGCCATCTGTAAAACTATCAAAACTGGCTGCCTTTATGTCAACACTAGACTGCTAAAGTATGAGACCTTTAAGGTCCATTTGTCCATTTCAACAGAATTACAAAGATGTTCTAAGACTTAGGAATGGAATGAACGCTGACTTTTAACCTTCTTCACTCTCTCCCATTTGAAGCTGAGAAAAAGTTTTCACAGTCTGAATGTTAGGCATTTTTTTCTTTTCTCTTTCTTTCTTTCTTTTACTTTCTTTCTTTTTGCTTTCTTTTCTTTTTTGAGATAGATTCAGGAGAAACAGAGCTTTATGAAAACGTTTCTCTTCCTGGGCTTTCAGTCTGGCTGCAAGCCCTGATGTCCACAGAAATTCACGAAAAATTACAGTGCTTTTGGTTCTCTGCGGAGCCCATTGCCCTCAGATCCCTGCCCTTCCTCCAAGGATTTTCTTAGCCAGGAGATACACAAAGGATTGTGAAAGGAGTATCAACCCACTGAACTTTACCTAAACTCTCTACGCCTCCTTTTTATTTATAGCAAAGCCCTCTGAGCAGAGCAAGACCATACAGGCCACAGCCCATGCCAGACTTCAAGAGGGCTGCACTTCATGAGACATGGTGAACAAAGAAATAGTAAATTTTACCCTCCAGTTCCCTGGCCTGGCTTGGCTTTCACAGTGTAGTGTTCTCAAGCAAAGTACCTAAAACATTCAAAGGGAAAAGAATATCCTGAGTTTTCTCTTGCATCTCCCATCCACACCCCACTTTCCTATACCCAGATGTCACACACTGTGGAGAGAGGTAGAAAAGGGCCTCATTCCAAGGCCCCACCTCCCAGGGGTCCCTTCCTAGTTGTGTGCCAGGTACTTGTAACCAGCACTGCTCCAGAGAGTGAATTCTCAATTCCCTTGGATTCATCAAACTGGATTTCTTTGGGGGCCCTCCCTTCCATTGTTCTGGCCTTGGCTGAGGACACCGAAAGTTGATTTGAAATGTTGTCCAGAGACGACTTTGAACTGCTCACAGTGCTCTCTCTTGCAGAATTGTTCACATCCCTGAGGCCAGAGTGGGATAACTGATCTGTAAACAGAAGGGGAACAACTGCCATATCCTGGGGTGCAATTACAAGGATTACACTGTGGAACATTAGGGGGAGGAGAGATGTTTAAATCCTGAATGTCATACAGTCAGGAGATGAGTAATGTCCTAATGTGGGACTTTTTGGTGTCTTCACCATTGGTTATGTACTGTGTCTTTTGTTCCTGGGTTCTATGATGCCAACCACAAAAGAAACATTACAAGCCTCTGCAGTATTCATCCTATCTTCTCATATTTCCCCAGGCTTCTGGCTGATTCTGCAACAGATGGCTAGAACTTCTGGATTTCCCAAATCAGGATCATTTTCAGGATCCTTAGCACTGCAACTTTAAGGGTCCAAAATGGATGTCCCTAAGATAAATGACCCCAAACACCATTTCTTTTCCACTATGGTCCTTAAAAGGCAACACAGATTACATAGCTTAAATGAGGCACAATAGAAATTATCACTATTTTAAATTTAGAACATAGTTTATTATATACATACATACATACACAGATATATGTGAATATGTATAAAGTATATACATATATTTGTATATGTATGTGTATAATCAGAATTTGGAGTACAATTAGATAGCATCAACCAAGAAGTTTGTATGACTGAGCTTCCCTATGTCCTCTGTGAACCGGAGAGTGTTTTTTGCAAATGACTCCGAGTCTCTGTAATTAGGACTTTAAGTTCTACTGTGAAAGAACATGATAGGATATATATAGAGAGAGAGATAATATTATACATTTTATATATAATATTATATAATGTAATGTATATAGTATATATATTTGAAGTGAAAGTGGGGGGGTTTTGAAGAGATAAAGAAGATAGGGAAAGTTGGGTCAGCAGGGATCTGGAAGGGACGACAGGGGAGCCTGGGTCCTCAACCTCAGTCATGGTACATAAGAGAGCATAGAAATTGCAGCCAAGAAAACATGTCAAATGTAGGACCAATTAAAAGACTCCTTCAGGGGACGTTGTGGTGCTTGATCTTACTTGAGCTTGAGTCTTCTTTCTCTGACTGTCCAGCCTTCACTCCAGCAGGAACACACAGTCACATGCACTAGGGGCTGTCACAGTTGACTATCTCACCTGCACCAATGAATCCCTAACTCCGCGTCAATGGCCTAGTAGGAGAAACACATGTCTGGGTCACAAAACTTTGCTCAGATTCAGTGTAGATAATCCCACAGAGCCCCACAACATCCATATACATCAAGACTATAACTAGTGTGACGCTGCATGAGGTTCGGTTTGGAGGACTGAACCAGACAGGGAGTAGACCCATGAGCTGGAGGTGATTTGTGGCATCTGTACCACATGCACACAAGTTAGAGATGTGTCTTTCACTCTCCATGAACCTTAGCTCCATAATCTGGCAATGAAACCAGAAGATCTCTGTCTTGAACACATAGATCTCCAAGGATGCTCAAATTTTTTTTTTTTTTACCAAATCTTTAATAGATGTTAGGAGCTATATTAATAAGGGGCTTCATGAACATTATGGACCCAGTACTGCCTCAAAAATGAACCATTAGAATAATCCAATTGATTTTCCTAAAGATCTGGCCTTCTTTTGCACAACAATGCAGAAGGAGACACGATTGAGAAGATTTGCTTGGCACTATGTTTTAGAAGGCACTGCGTGTCAGATAAAGATAGTGGTGGGAGTATTGAAAGTTTTGAGCAAGGGGATAAATTCTGTGAAGGAGAAGAGAGCAAGGATTCCAGACTCAGAGGAAAATCCAAATGCAGTTCAAAGGCTATTAAACTGTTTGAACAAGTGTCAGTGATGCTGAGATATACGAAGGAACAAACAAAAATCATAAAAACTGCCAGTCCACAGGGTTACTTGCAGGGAAGAAAATGCTAAATGAGAGGTTGCGAGGGAAAAATCTACTTCTTAATGAAAGGCTTTTTATTTATACGATGTGCAGGCTCTATCCCTTTCACGCCAAGCATCTGGAAAAGGAGAGATTGATCAAGGCATGAAAATCACCAGATTGGCTCCAATAAAACTCAACAGTTCTATAAGAAATAGACAGCTTGCAGATATTTTACCATAGCACCATCTGAGCCTCACGACCCATAGACAGAGGCTTAGATCAAAGCCACAAGACATGTTGAGATTTAGCTTGTGCTTGAGTTTATCCAGAAACAACGGAAACGTGATATCATTTCACATCAGGGAATAAACCAAAGTGGAAACAGCACAATTTCAGTGACGAGTTCAGTCTGTGGTCAGGTCATGCAAGAAAAGGAGGAGGAAAAATAAGTTGTCCTGCTACAAAACTGTGTTTTTCCTTGCAAAAAAATTATCATCAACTTGTGATCCATACATTGTCATCAAATTGTGATCTATAAGATCAAAGAGATATTACCAGAGTATGAAAACCCAGTTATTGAATACATTATATGCAATGAGTTATTTAGAGATTTATTTTTCTTTTCTCTTTCTTTCCCAAATCTCATCTTTTGATATGACAGTGTCAAGTTTCACATCAGGCCAGCATGTAATGGCAGTGATTAAATGTGTGAAGTCTGCTGGAAGGAAAGCAATGCACTCTCTAGTTCTTCTAGATAATAACTATATAAAACCTAAAGGATGGGTTTGATAATAAGCACATTTTATCTCTCCCAACAAAGAAAGCAAAAATCATTCCCCTTGTACTTTCAATGAGAAACAACTCTATTATTTTGTACGTTTAAGACATTTTCATACAGGGGTCGCCCCGTGGCTGAGCAGTGAAAGTCCTGAGTGCTCTGCTTCCTCAGCCTGAGTTCATGGGTTCGGATCCCAAGTGTGGACCTGCTCCACCCATCAGCCATGCTGTGGAGGCATCCCACATACGAAATAGAGGAAGATTGGCATAGATGTTAACTCAGGGCTAATCTTCCTCAAGCAAAAAAAAAAAAAGAAAGAAAGAGGAGTATTGCACTGTTAGTTCAGTGTAAACCCTCCTCATAAAAAAATAAATTTTCATATAGATTTTCACTTTAGTCAAACGTATTTAGTATTCATTGAGATTCAGTTCATATTTATTAATGAAATATTATATTTAAATATTCTTGATTCCTTCATAACTGAAATGTACAAGGACAATACCTTGTCTTTAGTAGTTCTTTATACTTTTTCAGTGCTTTAATGTCCGTTAGTCTACTTATTACTCATCATCACCTTCTCACCCGATCTACAATCCTTCCTTTTTATTTATCTTTTTGGTGAGGAAGATTGGCCCTGAACTAACATCTGTTGCCAATTTTCCTCTTTTTGCTTGAGGAAGATTGTCTCTGAGTTAACATCTGTGCCAATCTTCCTCCCTTCTATACGTGGGATGCCACCACAGCATGGCTTGATGATCCTGCTCCCAGGATCCAAACCCAAACTCAATGATCAGAGAACCTGGGGCTGCCGAAGCAGAGCGCATGAACTTAACTGCTACGCCACTAGGCTGGCCCCCTTAGCTGTTTCTCAAAGGTAATAAAAATGAAAAGAATAATAATGAAAGGTAACTGAACCAATTTTTATCATGGCAAATACCCTAGGAGGTAGTAAGTTTTACTATGACTATATTACATATAAAACTGAGGCGTAGAGAGTGTTAAGTAAATTCTCTATGTCATACAGCTCATCAGTGGCAGAGACAGGGTTCAAGCCCAGGTTTTAAAGACCCAGAGCCCACTGCTCATGGTAGTTTTCTATTAATGATATCCTATTATAATATAATGTTAGACCATCACTCATGATAGATCAAGTTAACAATTATTTATGATTTAAACAAGCACAGATCTAGTTTTCTTTTTTTTTTAAGTTCCTAGTTTTTTTCTGATCATAAACTTACTAAATTGGAAACTTAGAGGTATTAGTTCTCTATTTTAATTTAATTCTGAGACATTCAGCTGCTAAACTCTTTGTGCTTTACTTTCATTGTGTGTAGAATAGAGTTTTTAGAATAAATAATCTATAAGGCTCCTCCAACTCTTACTAGGACCACATTCTACAGAGCACGTCCATCCATTTCAGTAGTCACTGAAAAGTGGGGGAAAGAAAGGCACAGTGTATTTCTCTCTCCAAGTTTGTGTCACATTTTGAAATAGGCCTGAAAGGCAGGTTGAATTTACTTGGATGCTTGAATATATTTGCCATGTAATGACTTAGAGCCTATATGTACCTTAAGAGATAAGATAAAATACAGATTAAACGCTGTACAGAAGATGCAGATCTTGGGTCTTGGAGAACATGTAAAATTGAGATAAGGGCAGTGGATGAAGAGAGAATTTCACATAGAGGACACATCATGGGAACAAATACAGATGCAGGAATGAGAACCATGTGTTTGGCGGAAAAATGAGGGAAGCTGGAAAACACTGAAATGATGTTTTCGTTTTGGCTTATCTTGAGAAATACCACTGGGTAGATAAGTCACGGTTGAGTTGTAGAATGTCTTAAATGTTGGCATTAGTGATCAATTGCTACATAACAAAGTACCACCAACTTAGCGTCTCAAAAGAGCACCTATTTGTTATCTCGCAGTTTCTATAGGTCAGAAGTCCAGGCACGGGCTAGACAGATTCTCTGCTCAGTGTCATACAAGGCTGATATCAAACTGTTAGCAGGTACTGGAACTGCTATCTTATCTGAGACTTGGGGTCCTCCTTCTAGCTCATTTGAGTTGTTAGCAGAATTTACTACCTTGTGGTTGTATGATGAACGTCCCTGTTTTCTTACCCGCTGTCAGTTGGGTTTCTCCCTCGGCAGTTAGAGGCCTTCCATTCCCAGGCCTTCTGACAGCATGGGAGCTGCTGCTTCTTAGTGGTCATCAGGAAAGTATCCCTCTGATGCTTCACTTTATTTTATGGGGCTTAGCTGAGTATGCCGAGCCCACCCAAGATAATCGCTCCTTTTTGTTTAGCTCGAAGTCAGTTGATTAGTAACATAATCATGGGAGTGATATCTCATATTCACTGGTGCTCCCCACATCAAGGGAAGGGGATTATCCAGGGCATTGCCATGAGAGGATGGAAATCTTGGGGGCTGTCTTAAAGATCTGCCTGCCATGGCTGGACATTGGAAACATCATATAATAATAGGATATCATTAAAGTTGATTGCTGTGTGAGATAATTTTGTTACATAAATCAAGCATAGAGAGGCATATTGCCATATAGTGTTTGAGACTGAGCCCGATGGTATGCTTCCACCTTACAGATACCTCCACGGGGCTTGGCGCATTCATTCTCCCAAGTGCCGGTAGTGTTAGCCCATCATGGGTCATAGCTGAGTCTCGCCCTGGGAATTGCCCTCTGCCGAAGGAAACTGCCTCACTTAGGATTATACACCATCTGCAGGGAAGGCTATATGCAATGATGCATCTAAATAGGAAGTACAAATCCTCTCTAATTCAGTATATTTCTGAAAAGACGTGTCAGCTAGAGTTCCCTATGGGATCATCTGATGTCTTTGTTGTAACTACATTGCACTGCAATGTCTTCCTCCGCCCAATCCTACCTCCCTCATTCCTTTACAGATATTGTTACTGCAAACTTCCAACACAAAGACTACTTCCTCAGGAAACTGACCTATGACAGTTATACAGGTGTAGCCCTAGAAGGCCAACTCTCAAATAAGATTTTGGAGCAAGATCACTTCTGGCAAACTGACAGGACCAATCAACGCTGATGTTGGATAGCCTGGAATGCAACAGCAGTGCAAGTGACAATAGTGATGAAATGGAACAGGAATACACTGTTAGATGTGATAACACAGATACTTAAGGGTTTGGAGAATGTAGTAATTATAAGGACTATGGAATTTGATAGTTGTTGTTGGGGCATGTCGATACATTAGAAAAAAACAAAAGAATGCAATAGTTGGCTAAAGGTAAGTAATCACCAATTTAAGATAAGCTATGAAAGCCAGAGTGCTTTGGCACAATGTAAAGAGACTTTGTCTCCTTTACCTGGAGCAAAGAAAAAATCTAGAATAAGACCTAGGACATAAAGGGGAGGTTGGCTCCAGCAAAAATTGAATTCTCAAATCTGGAAGTCTATCATGCAAAGTCAGGGCTCTGATTGGGAAGAAATGGGAATCTGAGGCATGGAATGGGACACATAGATAAATTCATTCAAAAAATGTAAATACTCAGATCACCTTGAACCGTTTAAGCCTACAGAAGAGGCCCAATCTTCTCTACTAAATGTTTGCACTCTTCATTTGCTTTTAGTGGCCATAGAAATCTTAAACCAGCAAGACAATATGTATCCATTCCTAGAATCTACACCCATCTATCCCCTGGGCCGCCAGACCAATAGCTAGAGTAAAGTCACAGTATAACTTGGCAAAGGAAGTTCTGAGCCTCCTAAGGGAGGAAAGAGCTATACCCCGAGGATGCTTGAAGCTGTATACTATCATCAGGAACTAGAAGAACATGTTAGGATCAAAGGAAAGAAATGAAATATTTAGATAAGGGATAATTTGACATGGGAACATTATGCTGTGATACAGGATTTTGTAGCCTGAAAAGACAGTACTAACATACTAAGTAGATAGTTTTTGAAATGGAGGTGACAGAACTTCTGTGGAAGATGGTGAAATAAGGTAAAAAAAATAAGAAAGGAAAAAGGAAACGACCCTGGGACGTATTGCTAGAGTGGATAGTCTACATAAAGCTAGAAAACTCTCCAGCTATGTCCCTCCAAATCACCCAGGAGACACACCATTTACCAAAGTAATAGGGAATATTCTTGTGAAAGAAGCACCAGCATTGTTAAGAAGATCCGTGGTGGCTGAACTCTTCAGGTTGTTGGTAGATGGTGTTGATACAGAACTAGGCTTACAGAGAGCAATGGGGATGGTAGAATCCCAAATAGAGGTCAAGTGGAGTTATTTAACCATCAGAAGAAGAGTACTGCAATTATCATTAGAAGCAACCAGGTTGGTTTGACAAGCAGAGGTGCCTGGCTTGTTAGAAGATATTGAGATGGTCAACAGAACATGGCATCCTTATGGGCAATACAGATGTTCAGTCAACAAGAAGGTAACTCAATCTATAGATATATGATCCATGGTCAGCCAATAAGAGTATTACTCAACCTATGTCTACAGATATAATGTTGCCCCAAACTACAGAATAAAAAAAATCAAGGGAGGATAATCAGGAAACTGAGGCCAGCTGCCCCCCAAAATTCCATAATCCTTTGTCCAGTACCATAATTGAGAAAGTTTTCAAAGCCAGAGCTCATTGACTGAAGGAGAAGCCAAATCCTCAGGAGTAAGGACCCTACAACACCAGATGTGTATATGGTAATAATGCACAATGTTCCCCCAAAATCATTTTGACCTATTATCTGAGTAACTGTACAATGAGGAAAAAAATAACCAGTATCTTGAGGACAGCTAGACACAAGAAATCATCATAGACTCCATAGACACAGATTGAGAGTGTTGGCGTCTGGTGATAAATGAATTCCTGCCAAAATTTAACTTGTAATGGCTCATTTGGGTTTTCAGTCATTTCTCTGGTAAATAAATTTATAATTTGAGTGGATGTATTTATTATTAGGCAAAACTCACAAATTTATTCTTTCGTCTGTAGGGTCAGAGATATTGCAGTAGAGTAAATAAAGTGGAATCCACTGAAACTATACCCTCCTGTTCTCTAGACAAGATAGTAAATCAGAAACAATAAGTATTAAATTCCAAGAGAATGGAGGGTGGATATGGCAGTAATTAGTTTCATCCTTAAAGACTCAAAGGATACAGGATTGATGGTCTCATCAAATCCCCTTTTAATTAAACAGTATTGGCCTTACCAGATAAATCCTGGTAGACGACACTGCCCTACAACAAATTCAACCCAACACTAGTCTCAATTGGAGCCGCTACACCAGAACAGATTAACTGGGTCTTAGGTAAATGGTGTGTGTTTTGATATGGAGAATGAATGCTTTTCTATTCCACTGCCCAACAAGATAGTCATCATGGGAAATCCTCAAAATGAGCAGATATTTGATGATGATACACGTATTCATCCCCTTCATGAAAGGGAGTGTCCTCTGCTAATAATATATACAGACTCATAGGCAGTGGTGAGTGAATTGGTTGGTTAGGTAGAGACCTAGAGAAAGATTGGAAGATCAGGAACAAGGATAACTGGGTTTATGGTATGTGGATGGCACAATGGGCTTGAGCATGAAATATGAAGACTTTTATATTTCATGTTTACAACCACCAGAGAGCAACCGCATGGAAACGGCAATAACTATCCAAGCAGACAGAATGACTTGACCAGTTTCTGTAGACGTAGCCAATCTACGTCTCCAGCACAATAAGTATGAAAAGAGAGTAGCGTGGTGACAGATGGACGTAATGCATATGTCAAGCAGCATGGGCTCTCATTCACTAAGGCTGATCTAACTTCTGCTATTGGCAAATGTCCAAATTGCCAGCCATAGAAAACATACCAAATTCCATCACTAGACTCCATTCTCTGGGGAGAAAAAGCAGCATTTGATGGCAAGTTTACTTTGGAAAACATAGCAATTCATCTTTACCAAAATCAATATATATATTCTGGGTATGGTTTTCCCTTCCCCGCCTACAAAACTTTAGGGCTTAAAACGGTTTGCTCTATTGACAAAGAATTCCTGAGTAACATCACATCAGACCAATGGACCTATTTTACAGTACAGAAGGTACAGTTGTGAACACATATCTGTGGGATCCACTGGTCCAATCACATATTGTATAAACCAAAACCTACACTCCTGATAGTGTGATGGCCTTTTGATAATGCAAACTAAGGTACCAACTTGGAGATGATTCCCTGTTAACATGGAGAGTCATCCTCCACAATGCAATATATACTTTCAGTCAATGACCCTTCTCAGTGATGTGTCACTGATAAGTAGAATATATGGTACTTGTGGCTTCAGAAGTCTTGGTTCCTGGTGCTTCCACCAGGGAAATAGCAGGAGTCCCATTAAATTTTGTGCTATCTATGTCATCACTTACTTCATGCTCCTTGTGCAAGAAATCTTCAGGCAAGGAGAGGAGTCACCATCCTGGCAGAAATAATTGACCCTGATCAGCAGTTGGAGGCAGGGCTGCTGTTACACAGTGGGAGCAGGTATCTATGGGGGCAATGCTTAGTACTTCCCCTGCTCAATTTTGATGATAAACAAACAAATGTAGAAACCATAAACTAAAAAAAGCATGTTACTTAGAAGCTCAGTCTCCTCAATAGTAGGTGTCTTACTCTCCCCACTAGAGTGAGCATTTACGTGGAATGAGGTGCCAGTTATGATGGGAATCTAGAATGGGTAGTAATAGAAGACAATGATGAGTATCATTTGCTTCCTCAATACCAGCTGCAGTGGTGAGACCTCTAGTTTCTCCCACTAATCTTCCTTCTATACATTTCATCATGAAACAAAGACCAACCAAAATTGTGAAGGAACTGTTCCCGAGGGGGATACACATATTAGACACCCACATTCTGTTAGGACGTTCCCAAGGAACTCGCGTTCCCAGCGGCAAGAACTGTTGCCTTCTAATGGCCCATAGTTGAGTCCCTCCTCGGGAATTACTTTTGGCTGAAAGGAGATGCCTCACCCAGAGTAACTGCCACTCTGCAAAGCAAGTCACACAAAATTACTGATCTGTGTGCAAGTACAGCCCCCTTTCCTCACTCCAGAGTATCCCTGAAGGGTCTCCCCAGAGCTCCCTGTTGGGTGGCTGAAGCCCTTGTTGCATTGCAGTTCAACATCTCCTTCCACGCAGTCCAGCACCTCTCACTGCTGCAGAGGTGTCATGGCCAAAAGCAATCCCCAGTGAACCATCTGTATGCAAACATCCGTCTTAGAGTCTTTTTCCTAGGGAACTCATCCTATGACACTGTCATATCTCAATTACTTTAGCATATGTTCGAAACATGGAGCAGAATTTTCCTGTCGTCAGTCTGGCTCTCACCTCCCAATGCTCCTCTTTCCAAAGCATAGGTCTTCCCCTAGGTGCTGATTTTTGGAATTGCTGTAGGCCCCTGTGCCGTGCTTTCTTCCCAGGACTCCAGAGAAGTGGGGTCTTTTCCCATTAGGGTCATCCACAAGTTAAAAGCTACTGCACTGCTTATCTGTTCTCCTGGTTGTGAAAGCTCACGTGATGCTTATTGAGTTATTGTTCAAACTGTTCAAATTCAGCAGCCTCTCCTGTATTCATGCTCTTTTATTTCTCTGATCTGAAGCCCAGTTTAAGATTGTTTACCTCAAATCTTCCCTTCTGGGTAGTCCATTCTTTAATAATTCTCAAGTTTCCTCTTTTACCCGATGTCCCACATTTTTGCTAAAAGTTTCTGTGCTCTATTCTGACTTCATGCGAGGAGAGCAGCTCAGTGATTTCAACTCCAGGAATACCTCAAACACACATTTTTAGAGAATTAGGTAAGACAAACACAAATTTAAATTGTGCCTTTATTAGCAAGGTCCCACATCGACTGACTTGAAAATATTTTAAAATGTTTTTGTTTCCTCAATTAAAATTGATCAAATATTTCTCTGAGTCAACCCTCAGACCATAATTATCTTTGAGGAAAAATATGATTTTGTAGATACGACAGAATAAAACCAAGAGAAGCGGCGAGCAGGCAGATGAGAGAGTTCATAAACAAAACACATGCTTATTAATACATTCTATTTATGATAGCACTGTGCTAAACACTGAAAGTCATAAAAAGTATACTTTATAGCTGCTGTTAGTAAGCACTTAATAGCTAGATGAAAAGGCAAGAGATATCACATAAAATAACATTAAACGTTAAGGATTTAACAATATCCAAGCTGAAGTGGATAAAACTATAAGAATGTGAAAGGAGACTTATTAGTGAAAGAGAAAGAATTTGTCCTTGTAAAAACGGCAGAGTTAGAAGAGTTCAGGGTCATGGAAACCAAATATTCAAATTTTCAAGAGTAAGATAGCTAAGGATGGTACGTTTAAGCAACATATAATTACTTTCCGCTCCATGTTGACCCTGTTGAAGGAAGCAATATTGGACAGACAGTTCGTCAGCAGCCTTTTACAGTTCAGCATATCTGAGTTACCGAAGTACTCATATTTTCTAAGAATTTTAGCCAATTTTGGTTTTGGTTTGAATTCTTCCTTGGGACAAATTTCAAACCATAGAAAAAGCACATAGTTTTTTGGCTTACCAGTGAGGCAACCTGGATTACACTCTGTGGGATTCTTGGTTCAGTAGCCATGCTCAGCATAAAGTCTGCTGGCAGACACATACCCGTTTCAAAAGCTATGCCAATAGCCACTATTGCCGGGGTAAGCCCTGCACTAGCCCAACATTCCTGCTTTCAATTATGTAGGTCTTGTTGTGATTTCTTTAGTTCTGGACATCCAATCCTGGAAAGATTGAATCTCACTTTCATCAAAAATATCATATGGAGCAAACAGGCAGCTCAAAATTGCAGAACGTTTTATGGGGCAGACAAAATGAAATTATTCTGAAAAATATCTCAAAACGATATATGTTATTAAGTCATTTGATGATATATAAAACAGTAAAAGAAACACAAAGTTAAGCCCTTTTATATTAATTTCCTTAATGCTTTATTTTATTATCTAAGGCTTATTTGAAGCATAAAAATCTTATTGCTTTAACAGTACCTCTACGTTCATTTGGCATTTGTAATAATAGCTACTATTTTTTAAGTTCCCATCTAATTTTAGATGCTTTACATATTCGTTTTCATTTTATCCTTAACTCCATGACTAAGTGCTGTTCATAAAATATTCAGTATTCTTTCTATAGTCACAAAGTTAATAAGTATTGGAGGCATTTAATAAGTAGCATGGATTATATTAATGTTTGCAAAATTTTGTTTCCCTCTTTATAGTTTTCCATTCTATATCCCTTTCCCGATGAACTCAGGAGTGGGCACGTACTCGCTTTCAGCAATGAAATAATGTGTGTTCACTTCTGAGCAGAAGCGATGTCTACCATTGCCAAGCAGAAATGTTAAGAGTCCCCAGTGGCTCGTCATGCCTCTTTTCTCTTTACCACAAGATCAGTGATGCCCCAGTCAGGGACAGCTTCTATAGCCTGGAGTAGATCTGCCTTGAAGCAGAACAGCAGGCTTTTGTAGTGGCCACGCAGTGTGAGGGAGAAGTACACTGTTGTTTGCCACTGATACTGGAGAATTGGTTGTTGACACATCATATTCCGGCTTGGATCAATTCACTCAATAGAATTCACACGCAGAAGTCACTTTGACCGAGTCAACAGCCTTTCCACGACCATTATGTTAATTCCTCTTGAGTTGTTCAAGTATGGACTTCTAATATCTCCAACTTGATTAAAATTTTTCAAAAGGCAAATATAATGGATTATGATTACACTTTCATGTTTCTTTCCTCAATAATTGCTCTGCTCAAAGTAATTATGTGGTATTTCCTGTGAATGAATGAGATTATATTCACTTACTTTCATTGGTTTTATTTTTTGCATTTTTAATCTATGGCCATTCATCAGTGTATATGTCTTTCCTTCTCCATGACCTTAAGTATAGGAAGTACTTAAGTATCCTATTACTTACTTAAGTATCCTATTTTTTTCATCCCCCAGGTGTCTTTATTTACCCTTGGCAGTCACTAACTCTTGAAATGAAATAAACAGGATCTTTGGAATGGCAGTGGAAAATATCATTTTGTAATATTTCTACAACTTAAAAAACCTAATATTTCTGTTGAGTTCCTGTAAAATTAATATCCATTCAATTCTGGTTTGATTATCACCACTTCTATATTATGGATGCACAGTTCTCTTGTATTTTTTCTAGGCCTTTCTTATAGTGCTTAGGTCTAGAGAAAAACTGGCACTTCTACAGTTAATTTCTTCGTCTTATATCTACATTTTGCTTTTTGAATATTTTGAGTGTTATACTAATTTAAAAAAATTAATGAGGCCAGCAAACACATAGGTTACTATATATCTGAAGGAATTGTTAATGTATATTTTTTAAAGATTTTATTTTTCCTTTTACTCCCCAAAGCCCCATGGTACATAGTGGTGTATTTTTAGTTGTGGGTCCTTCTAGTTGTGGCATGTGGGGTGCTGCCTCAGCATGGCTTAATGAGCGCTGCCATGTCTGTGCCCAGGATTCGAACCGGCGAAACCCTGGGCCGCCAAAGCAGAGCGTGAGAACTTAACCACTAGGCCACGGGGCCAGCCCCGGAATTGTTAATATTTTTTAAATAAACTTTTTATTTCTGAACAGTTTTAGGTTTACAGAAAAGTCACAAAGGAAGTACAGGGAGTTCCCATGTACTGCATGCATATGCCCCTATTATTAGCATGTTTTGTGTAGTGTGTTTGCTACAATTAATGAACTAACATTGATACATTATTATTAACTAAAGTGTACAATTTATTCAGACTTCCTTAGTTTTTAACTAATGTCCTTTTTCTGATCTAGGATCTCATCCAAGATCCCACATTACATTGAGTCTCCTTAGGTTCCTCTTGGCTGTGACAGTTTCTCATGTTGCCCTTGTTTTTGATGACGTACAGTTTTGAGTAGCACTGGTTAACTATTTTCGAGACTAGCCCTCTATTCAGATTTGCCTGATGTATTTTTCTCGTGATTAGACAGGGTTGTAGGTTTATGGGAGGAAGTCCTCAGAGACTATCAACGTGACTGATCACTTTTGATGTGAACCTTAGTCACACGCCACAGGTGGTGTCTATTAGACTTCTCCACCGCAAAGTTAACTTTTTCCTACTTTTGATACTGTACCCTTTTCCACCTTTCCGTGCTATACTCTGCTTCTCTATAAGCAGGTCACACTTAAGGAGTGGGGAGCTATGCTTTGCCCTTGAGGGCAAAGTATCTATACAAATTATTTGGAATTGTTTCAAATGGAATATTTACCTTTTCTCCATGATTTACTAATTCGTTCAATCACTTTTTCATGTCAATATGAACTCATGTATATTTATTTTTAACTTCGCATCATAATCCAATTCTACTTTATTTTGCAGCTCAAATGTTTCCATCTTTGGCCACTGGAAGCTCTTTCAGTTGACTGGTATGTCCCTTTGATATACTGTAGATTTTTTTTCTTTTTAACCAATCCTTTACCTCCAGAGACTACAAGATGCTCCAGGCTCATCTTGTATACTTCCTTCCCAAATCCTAGAGTCAGTCAATTTTTCAAGGAAGAGCCCTGGTTCCTTTTATTGAACAATAGTATTAGAAACCATGATGTGGGTGACATATGTGCTCATTATTACTAGAGTGTTATTACTTCTATATCCTCTCAGCTGACAAAGCAGGGAACAATGTGTGTGTATACATATACACATAGCTATAAATATATCTATTAAGTGGCTCTTTGTGTCTATATTAAGCTAAAAATGGGTTTTAACTGATATCTCCAAATCTAATCCATTTCCACATACATCATTCTAGCCTTCTTCCTTTGCTTAGCTGTAATCTTCCACTCCAACACTGAGAAACCTGGTTACTGCCATTGGCTACATGTTTACTTAATTGTTCAATCTCAATATACGTGTATAGTAGTATTAGAATTATTAATCCATACTCCCATGTGAAATAACTTTAACAATTATAGTATATTGCTTATGCATAGTTCCTTTTGCCATTGGTCTTGCAGACCCCACTCATTTCCAAGGTTCTTAGGTCAGCACATTTACTCCCACCTCTTTCAGTGAATTTTTTTCATACTTTTGTAATACAGTTAGATTGTTTTGCAATATTCTGCATTTCACCCTGTGATCTTCCAATATCCTAAATAAATTTTCAAACTTTGTATACATTAAGGTTCAGTCTTATGCTGCACAATATCATTTATCCAGCGTTACAGTATCATACGCAATAGTTTCACTGACTTAAAAAATTTCCTATGCTTCATCTATTAAATTCTCTCCCCTTCCTCAGACCCTTGGCAAACACCGATCTTTTTACCATGGCTGTAGTTTCACCTTTTCCATAATGAAATATTCTTGGACCCATACAGTATATAATCTTTTCAGAATGACTTCTCTCAGTTAGAAGTATGCATTTAAGATTCATCCATGTCTTTTGGTGCTTTGACAGCTCATTCTTAATAATATTCTATGGAGGTGCGTTGCACAAATGTACCACGGTTCGTCTGTACATTCGCCTGTTGAAGGACATCTTGGTTACTTCGAGTTTTCAGCAATTATAAATAAAGTTGCTATAAACATTCACATGCAGGTTTTCGTGTAGACATAAGTTTTCAAATCAGTTGGATAAATACCTGTGAGAGCAATTGCTGAATTAAATGGTAAGATTATATTTAGTTTTGTAAGAGGCTGCCAATCTGTCTTTCAAAGTCACTGTACCATTTTTCATTCTCCCCAGCAATGAGTGAGGGTTTCTGTTGTGCTACATCCTTGCCTGTAGTCGGTATTGTCAGTATTTGGATTTTAGCCAAACATTATTATTTAATATGGAAGGTCTAGTTAGGAAGAAGCAGATAGCATCAATAACAGCCAAAGCGCTAAAAAGTTTTATTTTTTTATTTTTTCTGAGAACAATTATCCAAGTAAAGTGCTTTAAAGTCAACTGCAGAACACTTTAACAGTTATTTTGTTAAACTCAACACATCATTAATAAGTCACCTCTATGCTTGAATGTAATTTTTACTCTAAAAAGAAGATAGAACCAAAGATGCAACTAGAAAGTAGAAGAATCTACTGTAAGTCATGTTATCAATGTCAAAAAATTAAAAATGTAACAAAACACAATCCAAAGTATATCAAACGATTTGATATTTTGAACTGTTTATTTCAATAGGGGACTATCTACAACTTGTGGATTTTAGAGTATTCATTTAGAAACTCACTTATTCCATGTTGCACTTTCACAAATATAAGAATAAAGTGTTATGACATATAATAATCAGAAGTTTCTGTCAAATTATCCACACCATTTCATGTTCACTGTGAGAAACCTAAGCTAGAACAGTTGATAGTAAATGATCCTTTTATCACAGGATTACTAGATGATTTCTGTTCTACAAAATTAACTCAGTGGAAGATGTTGGGTGAAGTTTTCTGTCAGTGGTACCAAATGTTGAGCTAAAATAGTAGGGGATCAAAAAAGAGCATCATTTATATGGGTAAGCTAGCTTAAAAAAACCAGTGTGGAACAAATTAGCATTATGTAGCATTGAGAAATGTACATATAAATTAAGAAACAGAAAGACATTTTGTGAATTTGGTTTTATGAAACCTGAATATAAAACCAATGTGTTTTATAACATATACACATTCACCATATTTTGTTTGTTTTGAAAATTTGAAGTTCTTACAAAATTCTTACAAGAGCTTAAACATAGGGGGCTGTCTGCCTGTCATGTTGAATCCGTCTGGAACAATGGTGTAAATAAGTATACTCACCCAGGAGAACAGACTCTAGTCAGCACAAAAGGACCTCATCAGAGAAGCCTTTTAACATAAATTTTTCTATGTTCGTAATTGCCTCGGCTCTAATTCATATTAATTCACAAGTATCGTGAAGTGTCAAATAATAAAGTCAAGAATAACTTATGAAGGCATCTGAATAAGTATGCACTTTAAAATGAGAAAAAAATGTTTCTATATGGTGACCTACATTCTATACAAAAAAGACTTCTGTATTTTGTGATTAAAACTCCTTTAGGCAGAACAGAGATAAGTTAGATGGAAACTCCAGCTTGACTGAACATATAAGCGATGGGGTTTGCAACTGTCTTTTATTTGAGAACTTATACCTAAGAAAAATAAAAGTCGTCCTGAAATGGCTGTGCAATACTGTCTACTTCAGACTCACACTTCTGTAGTTTGCTAATAACCTTTCCATATTATGCTGAGCTGTAATTTTTGAAGCCATATTTTTAACCCAAGTAGTTGGCATAATTTCTAAAGCAATTGCTTTATTCTGGGAAATCTAGCTGCCATGATTAGTGGTTTGACTGCCGTATTTCCATACAAGTAAGTTCCCAGTGATGTACTTGTGGTTTCACATATACCAAAAAATATTCTACGAGGAGTGCTGGATGGAAAAGATTGCTCATCTCACAATGATCTTTCTGGCCACATAGACATACCACAATCTGTATCAGTAATCTTGAAATTTTGGCAGTCATAAATACACATCATTCTTGCCAATATATATTCTTTGTTTCTACCATTTTCTTTTGATGTTTTAGCCTTTAGGAAATGAAAGAAAAAGAAATATGTCTCTAAAACATTTCCAAAATTTTCACTGAATACACCAAACTACTTTAATAATTGGCTTAGATGAAATTCAGAATCACATTTTTAGAAACTTCAGTTCTGTATATATATATGTAGACTTCCCTTGCTGGAAAGAGAGTATAGTCAGAGTGGAGGCGCAGCCAGGGTGCAGCAATTTCAAGTGTCCCTTCAGAATAGGTGCAGTTAAGGCACATAACAGGATCAGTGGAGGACAACAACTTGTTTTTCCTTCAGTCTATGCTCACCCAGGAGAACAGACTGTAGTCAGCACAAAAGGACCTCATCAGAGAAGCCTTTTAACATAAAGCATGTCATGAGTATCAAAAATGTGACTTGAGTTTTCCTCTTAAATACCATCACAGCTGACCTTTTGAAACAGAGTTGAAGTTTCTCTCTGCTTGAAATTGCTGGTTCTCATGAAGAACAATAATCAATTAATGCGTTTATTTTAATCTCGTCTGGCCTTTCTTGAGAGCAAGTGCATTCCAAAATACTTCTCTGTGCTATTTAAGTCCTCGTGACATTGTTTCCTTTGAATTCGCTATAGCAATTTTCCTGCTAATTGTTAAAGAAAAAGATAAGTGATGTAAGATGCAAGTTATTACCTATTATACGAGATAAAAAGACTGTTGAACAGTCTTTAACATGTAAGATTCAAAATGATAAAACATAGCCTTCCTTTTACTTTTCCATTTATTTTGTTTTGTTAGTTGTCAGATAATTTTCATGCATTGCTTTTTGGGACATTTTTATCCAATTTTCCTTTGACCTTCTAATTTTTAGTTGGGGAACAGTGCAGGAAACAATCTGGTTTTGATGGAATCCCAAATTTTTGTTAGTGTATGTGTGTTCTAAATAAACTCAACTAGGTCATATGACTCATGAGCTTTCCATGCTCTCAGTGACTATTTTATGTCCACAAGCTTTCTAATTAATTTTGTTTGATCAGACAAACAATGTTGATTGCTTCTTTTTAAAATAATTAAACTGGTGGCTAACAACGAGGTACTGCTTTAGGGTTTTTGGTGAAATACCTTGTAAAGGTTTGTATAGACTCGATCAATTTGCAGAACAGAAATAAGTACTCAAGCCCCTTTTGGCTTTCAAGGACAGCTGTTTGCTCTAGTTTCAGCCCTCTGATTAAGGCTTCAGGAAGGGACACAGAGCGATGAGATATGCAATTGCTGCCTTTGGAAGACTTAACAAGCATGTAGGGGATTTCTATGTTCTCTGCATTTTCTTTTCTTTATAAGTACAGCAAAAGGAAAACTTCAAAAACGCTACCCAAAGGAGTATAACTCAACAGACGTCAAAGGTAAGTTTTATTTGAAAACATTTCAAGTAAGTATTCTAATATTCATGTTCTCACATATGAAGCTTCATTATAAAGCCTAAACACATACCAGCAGGTTCCTATAAAATCCAGAAATACAACAAAGTCTCTGTGAATCTAAATATTTCTCTCCATGTAAACATATTTAAGAATACTTGTGTTTTGATATTACAATGTACTATTTTGTCTTATTCATTCCAGCATTTCTTTGCTGGCATTTTCAAGGTTTGATGTTTCCTTGGACACAGTAGCGCCTCTGAATTCCTTTGAGACAAGCATCATCTATCTTGAATTAACCTGAAAATGTGGCAAGCCATTCATACTTTTGAAGAGAAGCACAGGCCCCACTGCTCCAGCGTAAATATGCTCTGAGGTCTGTCTTTCAATGTGTCCCTAGGGGTAGGAAAGATGAAAAAGGAGAATCTTAGAATCATGCTTTGCCTTGCATTCAGCTTTATTATGAAGGGACAGAATTCTATACACAGATTTTGAGAAAAACAGACACAGAGGCTGGGATAGTTTCGTGCCGTCTGCTGTCCTCTTTTACAGGACTATTGCCAGACATGCACTATTTACCTAGGAGCCATTGATTCAATATTTATTTATAACTAATATGTAAGTAAAAGATGAAATATGTGGTTTCTATGACAATCTTTTTAAATCTTTGGTTTATTTGGAGGACTTTCTTTCTTTTTTATGCCAAGAATAGCTAATGTTCATGAACTTCATGAACCCCATTACATGACTTTCCCAAAGTCAAAGACCAGACTAGAGCTGTAACCCTCAGCATAACATGATATTATTAAATTTTAAATCTTAGTTCAGTGGTTCCCTGTAAATCAGACTGAGTTGTTCTAAAGCAAATGTAGCTTATCTAAGTAATATTTTTTAATTACTTAAAAATTCAAGTAAGGTATGGTTTAATGATTTTCAAACTCAAGTGATTCTAAGAAAGTAATATTTGTTTTTCTAGTTGCCATTGATGACAAGAAGTCGTGAAACAAGTGACCAGCTTATCTTCAGGTATTTTCCTGTTTAATTCCTTTTATGTAGAAAAGATGAAAACTGCAGGCGTTACCAGAGGCTTAAAGAGGAATCACTGTAGAAATAGCTTGTTACACAATTGCATCATACATCTTACTCCCTAGCTTGCAAGTGGTCCAAACTGACTTAAAAGTGAACAGGTCAAATATCTGTGCACAGCCACTTTGCCAAGTGTGGGTTAGCTGATATCGCTGAATATTTATGACTATCCCCTCACTACCTGTCTCCTCCCATTCCCTGTACTGTCTAGTACAAGTTGTTTATTGTTTTTCAATTAAAGCAGATATGGAGAATAAAATAAAGAACTGAATAGCTAAAGGAAGTGTATGTGACAGAAATTAGTATAAGCTGAATGTTTGCCAAAATCTCTCTGCATACACTTCTTACATATACTTAGCTATTGAATACCAATTATTTATGATACTGATAGTAAACAACTGATTTTGAAAAGTATATAAAAAAAGCAAAATGACAGAAAGCACTGGAAACTAATAGTTTTAAATTAGTCCCAGAGTTAAATTAATTTTTTTTCAACTACTAGTAGACTTAGCCATAAAATTCTTTTATTTTTTTCTTTCAAAATGTAGCCAAGAAACAAACATCTTTCTTTGCTTTCTTTGCAGGAAAGAACCAGTATCTGGATTATTTCCAGGCCATCCAGACAGTTATTTCAACTGGAACAAGTGACCTTTGGAACAGACTAGAACATAGCAGTCTGGCCAGACAGAGGGGAGGGAGTAGTCAACTGGGAAGGGCCCCAACATGTTCTTGTGAAATGTCACTTGAAATAAGAGGACAATAAAAAGTTAAGGACAAATAAATGAACTTAAAAATATTTAAGTCAATAAAAACTGTGTGACCACAATATGGAATTCAAGGGAAGATACAGTCTGAGACTTTAGCTATCATTCTTTAATAGACATGCTCAACAAATACAGTTCTTCATCCCCTTGAGTACAGATAATGTCCCTTAATTATACAACATTCATCTTTGAATATTCACAGCCTTGTAGAAGCCCAATAATTATGTTTTTCCTCCCTCAATTGGGCCGTATTTCCTTAGTTTCTGATTCTATGGTGGTTGTTTGATACTCTTAGAGAATTGTCAAGATCTTTATTTAGTAAATTATTGCTGCAGGAAGATAGTTAAAAGTAAAGATTTCATTAGAGAGGAGAGAGTGATTATCTCCTTTGAACATTTACATAGAAAGCACGTGGTTCTTTTCTTTCACAGAGAGCATAAGAAGTTTTAGTTCACAGCCTTAGCAAGAAGCATGCTAAAGAATCATTCAGCTTTTTACTGAACGCTTATGGGTATAGTGCTGGACTTGGCCCAAAAAAGATATGATAATGTCAAGGCAATATCTCCTTCAAGATTTTTGGAGAATAAATAGAAAAGTTAAAAATTATTAAAAATATTTTAAAAGATTTTCCAAGACAGTATTTTATAGGTTTATGCAAAATACATCAATAATAAGTTGATAAAGTACAATTTACTGATCAAATGCTATAGAGCTTCAGAGTGTCCTTTAACAGAGAATTTAATTAGTACACTAGTGTGTACCTGGGAATTCTTTCAAGAAGATAACTCTCACAGCTTCTAGCCGGGTTCCCTTTACTGAAAACAGCAACATTTAAAAGCCTTACTGCGTGTTCCAAAGTGCCTATAGAGTTGTTTGCAAACTGGAAAAGTTTGGCTTGATAAATTTTGAGTGTGCCTCTGAATGAATGCCAAAAATGTGGCTACGATAAACGACATAGCATAAGTTTTTGCAAACTTTTAGTTATACAATTATAGTGGTACTATTAACTGACATAAAACCCAAGGTTGGTGATATAGAAATAAGAAATTCAGCTGTTTCAATTTATCATGTAATGTCAGGAAAATTTGAACTGAATCTTTAAATTTGACTCCTACTTAAATTTACCAGTTTTTGAATATTATTTAACTATGATTTTGGAAGTAATGTGACTTGAGTCCATGAACTAGAGTGAAAACAAATGAATCCAGAGAAGGGTAATGTCTTCTGCTATTTAAATAATATCAATATTTCATAAAAACTCACTTGAAAGCAAGGAACTAAGACCATAAATTATTTTAGGAGGCGGTCTCCTCACTAGAATAAGGGAATCCCACTCTGAATGAATTCTAAGGAAAATATGTTTTAAGGGAGAGATTTCTAGAAGTGCATTATATTTGTACCGTAACAACATAAGATCAAGACATGGAGCACGTATAAGAATTAAGGTTTGTGTCAAATTTGCAGGATGAGCATTGATGGAAGAAGTTCTTGAGAAATTTGTCTGAGGCTATCTAGGAAGGAAAAGACACTTAAGTTAGGCCCTTCCTGCAGGAGACACGGGGGTCTGAGGGCAATACTAGCCATGCCCATGGCAACAGAATGTTAGCTGCCTAGAAGGGGTGTAGTTTGGGTGGAGTCTGAGATTTAGTTGTCAAAACTGAGTTCAAGATTCTTCAAGCAATTTAACAGAGGCTGAAATCCAAAATAATGAATAAATATTGAATTTGGAACTATATATGGAAACATTGGAACAGAAAAATATTAACAGCCAGTTTTTTTTATGGTTATGTTAAGAACATCAAAAAACGAAAAAAAAAAGTCAGCGTTTAGAAATACAACGCAAAATCTATCTGAAAATGAATTCCAATAATGTGACCAACATTTTTTGAAAAAAATTCAAATCCAAAACATAGGAAACAAGAAGAGATGAGGGAAATTATTGCTATTGGTCTGTCTTGATAAGTCTCACACTGGATATCTAAGATTATAGGCACTAGCCAGTGCTAGGTACCCAAATTTAATCAGTTAAATATAAGTGCTCTTGGGGAAGTTTTTGGTTCACACAGAACATTAATACACGTTGGTTTTCATTTATTAATTCATGTTTTTGCCTTACTTTTCCTTCATGACAATAAGCTAACTGAAGGGAGGGATCTGGTCATCTTCAATTTAACAATGTCTGTTAGCAAACTTAGTAGATGTTTTCTTACCCACATAATACATATTATTCACAGAATGAGTAATAAATGAATTTTGTTGAATGGATTGATGAATTGTTTACTGGTGTGCAAAGGCTGTGCATGTGAGTCCTGTGTGTCTTTAAAATATTTGACATTGTGTTTTGAATAGGTTCAAAACTTCTTCATGACATTCCAGTTAGCCACAACTCAAGTCCTATGATCAAGTCCACTGTTTTAAGACTATCCACCAAGACACCCTTTGGATTATTACTAGGTTAAAAAGGCTCTCAATTTTGAAAAGAGATATTTACGCAATACAGTTATTGCACCAGATGCTTCTGGTGAAAGGAACCAAATTATGACCTCTCTCACCAGCAGAATCAAGTCCACTGTTTTCACAACTGAAAGATATTTGCGCATAAAGTTAAAATGTGTGTGGGCTGTAAGAAATGAAGTTAAAGCTCTTTCTTCCTTCCTTCCTGCCTCCCACCCTCCCTCCCTCCCTCCCTTCTTTCCTTCCTTCCTTCCTTCCTTCCATCTCTTTCTTTTTTTCTTTCAATTCCATTTTGTAAGCAGGAAAATGTCATGTAATTAGCTTCAGAATGTGTCTACATTAATTAGACATTATTGAATGAATAAATTATACAATTTATTTAAAATCATTTATTCTTGGCAAAGTCAAACATATCATTGAGTTTACATAGAAATACAATTTTCAACTGGATCTTCATAAAAATGCACTGGTGAAATAAATGTTCATAATTAATGACCAATTATGTACTATTTAATCATGCCAGTAGCAGAATTGATTACCATTAAAAATTGGTAAAGTAACATATCTTAAATGTGCAAATACCATCTTAGTATACTCTATTGTGTTAACCATTGATAATAAATGGCCACTAAATATATACCTATTACATAAAGCTTTTTAAAGAACAATAAAAATACAAATTCTATCTGTTAAAAAAAGCCATTGATATGGCTTCTAAACATCCTCATTATACAAATTCCAAAATACTATATGACAAACAAAATTATAAAGACTCTTCTTTATGAAACATATACTACCTTCTAATTAAGGTACAACTTAGCAGATAACAGAAAACAAACAAGAAGGTTTATATATACTGGAGAAGATTATGAAGATACATACAAATATAATATTGCATAAGCATATTTGATTTCTTTTCCTAGTGAAAATGTACCTTTAGCACTTGAAAATTTCCATGAGTAAAAGAAAAATCTATTTTTGAGATCTACCCCAATCCAAGCTCACATTTTCATTAATTTAACTTATTTTTCCCATAACGTGATGAATCACATTATAAATTTGATTGTTTGTTTTTGTTGCAGCAAGTACAAATTACAGTCTGTTACATAATGGGCAAAGGGATAGGAAACAAACATTTTCAAAGGTCAAGGTTTATCAGCACATCAAGAATGAGATGCAAGAAAATTTTATTGTACACGTTAGACTAAACTAAGCAGCAACTTGACTTTTGTGAAAAATGAGATTCTCACTTCAACAAAACAAATACAAATTAAATTTGCTAAATATGTTTGATGATTCATAAAGAATAGTTGCCATAGATTTTAAAGCATCGACACTAATGAAGCATCACAAAATAAGCTTTGGTGAGAAAATATCTTTATCAAAGGAGAAAATATTGGATACTCTTATTCAGTGAGAAAAAATATATTTGGTAAAGATGGGTTATAGACATTGCAACTACAGGCAGCATATATTTCCAATATTTTTTAGGAAACATCAGATCAGATGATGTTTAGATGGTTGCAATATAAGCTATCCATTAGAAATTAAATTTTAAATGTTTTGTAAAGAGAAAATTTTCATTTTTTCCCCACGATCTTTGTTTATTAAATAAATAAAATATTTAGAGTATAACTCATAGCAACTAACATTATTACCTTGCTCTTACTAATAAATACTCTAAATACGTTTGGTTTAATTTTTATTGGAATTTATAGGATGTTTGTTATTTTACCTGTTAAAAATGACCTGGTGGCATTATATTCAAAGTTTACGTTTTTCCAATGACATGAACAACATTTAATACATAAAATGGCATCTGTCTAATGAATGGTAACATGTTTATTGGTTTGAATATAGAGCATATTTAGATTGATACTGGTATATCTCCTCAGGACTTTGAAAGGTATCATTAAGATATGGCTTTTGGGAGTCAGTAATAAACTAGCAGCCTGGAGAATGAACACAAATTTCAAGATGCTAATTATTTAGAATTCAGACACAAGGCAGATACTTGCATAATTTGTTTTTTGATTATAAATTCACCTACAACAGAAACAGAAAGGAACATAAAAGTATGATTTACTTACAGCAAGTTGTTTTTAAAATAAAACATTACAGATCAACAGAGAAGGTATGAGGAAATTCTACTGAAATAATTTTCAAAAAGTTAGATATTCAAAAATATATTGGCACATGTATAGTTCCTGTCATAAAGTAATAATGAATGATATATATGTCTATAAAACAAATTTAAGGTGAATCGGGATCTCTTGTTCTTGGCATCAGCACCTGCTGTCTACCGGGTCCAGACAAAATACTGTGCCTTCAAGAGTTAGTCCCATTTTGAACCCCTCCTGCAAAACAGAGTAAAATCATTGAAATAGGAAATGCTCATGGCAAGAAAAAAAAAATCAGTAAATGAAAAATTCCACAAACAGAAGTTGAAATCTTCATGCTATAATATAAGAAATAATTATATGTCAAATGTTGGCTTGTCTAATTTTTGTATATGTGTATACCTCCGGCAGTTCTTCACACCCATTAGCATCTTAAATGTTTTAAATATATGTGAGATTAGCATGCATGAAAGACTGCAGAAAACAGAAATATATGGAATTAAGTAGTTTTAAGACAAAGTTTTTTTCAGTAAACTCTATTAATTATGCTATTTTATTGTAGCTTAAACCCCTCTGTTGACTTTAAGGATCAATATTCATTTGACTGTAAGTAAGACAGCTAGACCTCAAACTGATGAAAGGTTCAAGACAGTCTGATAGTTTTCACCTTTTCTTCCTGGTTATCACTGTCCAGAGCCTGGGTAAATACTTTTAGTAAACACAATGCCATAGCATATGTGGAACACAGAACTGCAGACTTCTTTGTCATGGAGAAAGCTTCCTCTACCAGTCCTGCTGTTGCTTGTAGTTGCAAGTTGTTGCTCTGAATCCCACTCCCTCTAGCACGCCTTAGATGTTTCTCGGAGTTAAGATGCCTTTGATTTATTGAGAGCAAGTACACAATTGCTGTGAAAGTTTTTTTTCTCCCCTAAGATTTTGAGTTAAAAGTTAGTGGCGAAGGAGTTTGTCTTTCTCTACTCCAAGCTCTCTTCTTTTTTTTGCATAAAATAATTGAACTATGGGCTATGTCTGGTCTTACCACCTCCCCCATCCCCATCCTTGCCCATAATCTATGTACACAGGCCTACAAAGAAGAGATGAAAAGTACAGACTCACATTAATCAGTGGAATTGGAGGCCACATTTTAGGTTTCCCTGTAGAAGCAATGTGGCAGTGTTCTCTCTCTCTCTGTCTCTCTATATACCTACCTTTCTTTCTTACTAACAGAACTGAAATTTTGTTCAGGGAGGTAATTTGTAGTTTGGGGTGGCCATGTGACACATTATTGGCAAATGAAACGTAGACAGCAATCTATTCCCGAGGAAAAGAAAACGTCTTTGAAAGAGAAGGTCTTTGTCCTCTGTTCTGCTTTGTGTTTTCTTTAATTAGATGGTATCTACTTGTGTGTTAGCCTATTGTGTATCTCTTTGCATTTCCCCAAATTACTTTCATTTAGAATAGGTATCTAATGTACTTATCTTATTACAAATCCAAAGCAAACATTATCATATAGACGAAGAAAATCTTATAAACTGTAAGCCACACCTTAATGGCTATTAATGTTCAGGGAATGCTCTTCATTAGGTCCACAGCGCAAAGACCACATAGCAATGCCATCACTGTAAAGGTTTTCCAAAACTTCTTCCAAGTACTTAAGAAATTACATTTAGTTGAGCAAGAGTCAGGGTACTTACCTTTATTTTTTAAAAGCCTGTTCTTATCACAAGAAGAAGTATTTTGTCATATGTGTGCATATTTTTAAACAGTTGCCAAATAGTAAAGTCAATACTTTAAATTGAAAAATATTATAAATAAACTATCTTTTAAAATATTTTATTTGCCTATCTGAGGATCTTGGTACTCTGTCATCTTCTGGTATATTAGATGAACACACAGATATATAGATAATTGGATATATGTTACCCTTGGAAAGGTTTGATCCCATACAGTATTTTTCAAGTTTTATCAGTGCTTTCTGAAATCAAACCACTATCACTTCAACTACCCTGAAAATACTATTTATCAATATGTTATCATTATTTGAAAGGCAGGATAGCAGTCAAAGTAAAATAGGGGTTGATCACTATTTCAACAATAAAAAAGTATCTGTACATCACTTACAAGACTATCCCCATGGTGATTTGATAAGGATCTTTTGGAGTCCCCTTAGATCAACTTAATCACCCCTATTAACAGACAAGTTGTTAAACGGCTCTTTGGTTTTCTATCCTCTTAAGATAAAATTTCCCTCACATTTTCTGACCTTTGCTCCTAGGTCTCATTTAGCAAATCATGATTTAATGGACTCTGAATCCTTCTAAGGTTTCCATACCCTCTTGAATTTCAAACCTCTGAATGAACATGAGGCTTTATTTATGTACTGATGGAAATTATCATAAACTAGTATCACATAAATGAATGATTTCATTATTAATATATTATTAATAACATACATTTTTATGAAATATTTTGCCCAATATTTTGTATTTTCTTATTTTGAAATAGGGAGAAAAGCATATGAAGGAAGGAAAAAAGCACTCTTATGCAACAGTTGTTAACACATTGTGAGGTATGTATTTAGAGTCTCCTTTGTTCTATCCATAGTGTTTTTAAACAATTTTAATAATAATATAAATAACTATATATTATATTATAATTTTCTTATTTATTTAATGTATTACACATATAATGTATAATTTTCTGTATTCTTTTTTAATCTCACCAGAACAAACTTTCTACATTATTTTGAGTCCCTGTAAAACTGATTTAATGATTATATAATATGCTATTAATTTTTAAGATAATTTCATTGTTTCTAGTATTTTACAATTATGAATAAGGTAAGCTGGATGTTTTTGTGCATAGAGATCTTCCAAATTTATAGTTATTTTCTCCTCAGAATAAACTGTATTAAAGTTTTTGATATCACATAGAAATATGAGTATTAAAAAATTATTCTCCAAAGGGATGCTGTGAACTGGTCCTGGCCCAGTAACTGTTTAGAGTGTTTGTTTCATTGCATTTTCCCTGCACTGATTATCAATAAGAAAATAAAATATTCAATTTGCTGGATTAAAATAGCTTTTATAGTTCTTTACTTAATTTGTATGTTTTCTTTGATTAGACTGAACATATCTACACATATGTTAGCTATTTGTGGTCTTTCATGAACTACTGCTTTTCTATTTATGTGTTGATTGTTTAGTTTCCTAATCATTTGTCCACTTACTTTAATTACGTGTAGTCATATATTTTTAAAGAGAAAATAAAAAACAACTACAGAAGTTCTCCTAAAAAAGACTGGATGTACATATTTTCCTTTTCCTTATAAAAATTTCTAATTCAAAAATCTCATAAATATTCCATTGTATTTCAAACATTTTAAACTGCCTAATGCTTTTGATATTCATCTGGGTATTTGTTGTTAAGTTTTGACTGTAAAATGATCTCCCAAATTATTAACCAATTGACTTACCACTTAATGACAAATTCTTTCATCCTTCTTTGACTTTCCATGCTTCTTTTTTAATGTATTAAATTATTATAACTTACAAGGTACACTTCTGGGCTATCAATACTATTTGCCTATTGGTGACACATACCAGGAAGTCTAAATTGTGTCAAATCAAATAACTACATTATTGATTTCAAATAAATATCTAATTTTCTAACAACTTACAACATAAAATAACAACTTAAAATATAGCTTAACATTTCTGCTCAAATTCTTACATGCATGAGATATTTGTGTGATATCCACTGTAAATGAAAGAGGAAAATCAAATATCTCACTAGGCTTATTAACTCAACATGGTTTATACAACCCATTGTACTGTATTGTTTTTACATTATATGCAAAGATAACAGTAGCTAAATGTGTGCATTAGATTAATTAGGCTAACAAGATTACTAACAAAAGTCATCATAGACCACAGATAAAGAAAACATTATTTTTAAAGTGACCTTGCAAGTGGATCTTGGACTAAAAGAAACAGACAAGCAATGAGATGGACTATGGAACGGTGACTAAGTCATTGAGAAAACAACTTTAAAATATGGGTTATAAAACCTCTTTAAACACAACTAATAATCATACATATTCATATGAAACTATTTGAATATTTATTAAATAAAGCATGCAAATATTAAAGTTTTAGGTTTAAGATGTTGTAAGTTGTTTAAAATTATTATGAAAATAATATACCAACCATCTCTGGCGCTACCCACCATGAAAGCAGAAAAGAATAAAAAAAGACATTAAGAAAATATTAGAAATGACAAAAACAAATGCAAAACTACCACAGCTTAACATTATTTGACTAACACGTCACTAAATCATTCCAACACAGTGTTTCTCAAACTGGGTTCCTACAAAAATCTGGAAATATAGGCTGATTTTCAAAATCTATAGAAAACTTCAGTTTTGTGAAAATCTAAAAAACATTAATAGAAAAATACTCTTTATAATTTGCATTATCCTTGAGAACAAATACTATCATATCAGTGCCCATGTTCATATTTGTTCCCACAAAAGCAAAGTCCCAAGTAGTACAAGCCTCATTGATAAAACTAATGAAAAAAGAAAGGAATTGATTTCACTAAAAAATTATGCCCTATTTGAGTGAAAGTTTTGTAATATTTGAAATGCAGAAAAGAGGTGGGGAAATTGTGCCATCAAACAGGATACGTGCTGAAATTAAAAGAATTTTGATTTGGATGGTTTCAATTTCAGCCAAATAACATCATCCATTCTACAAAGTTTGTCAATGAATTTTATTAGGCGGTGTTGTAATTTTGCTTTTATTTAATTTACATTTTGAATTAATTGCGTGGGAGCTATAAGGATAAGTTGTTTACAACTTCTTTGTAAATACTTAAGAAATGTTTTAGTAACAATTTAAGACAATATTAAGGATTTAAAATAACTTTTCATGTAAAAGGGAATTGTGAATCACCCAACTTGAGAAATGCTGTTTTAACATAATCTTTGAAAACCTCAAGGCATATGTTAAATAATCCCACTTGTAAAGTGCAGGCATTATTATATCTAGAACAATAAGTAAATTCACTTGTTACCCAGAAAAGAAGACTGCTTCATGGCTGCTGTCCAAAATGAGCAGACAGGTATTCGTATTATCTTTCTAGGGGTGTTTTACCAATGTCGGAAGATCAGAATCCACCCATTAATTTTTTTTCCAGGAAATGAGGCATAGAGAGTGAATATATAACCCAGACCTAATAAATGGAAATGACTCTTCTCTTCACCTCCTCTCCTCAATCAGCTCCGTATAATTAGTCTCTGTCTGCATTCTATATATACAGTCTTTGTAATGAAAAATAGGATAAAATAAGATATAATAACTTCACCAAAATGCAAAGGACAAGTATAAAGAGAAGAGTTTATTCTAGCGCTTATAAGACTACTTATTAATCATGGCTCACTGTATAAAGCTTTTAAAACCAGTATCTTCAAACTTCCAGAACAATTCAGCATTGAAAAATAAAAGAGAGAGAGAGAAATGAAAACCTGACTGGACTACATTCCTAAAAAAGTTGTCATGGGTGTCTGCTTTTTTAATAAGAGCCCAGAACTTATGACCAGCAGCTACAATGCTTCCTTTAAGAGAGACTGACTTTACTCTTACGAAGATTTTCCTTTATCCACTCATTCACAATTTTGAAATTCATAATTGTTAAGACTGAGATCAAATCTTATAAATCTAGTGCAATGACCTTTTAATTTGTGGACTCCAAAATAATGAACCATTAGAATCCATGTAATTTTGTATAAAATTATCTTGTTGACATTGTAAATTGCATCATTAAGAACAAAACGAAACAAAACCTTATCCTTAGCATCTATGGGAGTATTTTAGGGCAAAATGTACATTATTATTTTAAAATAATTATTTTAAGTAAGTTTTTATAGTGGTAATAATTCAAGCGAAGGGTAGTTTTGATTTATAACATTTTCTTAATCCCATATTAAAAAGAAAAAAAAACCATTTATGGGACAATCTGTTAAAATAGTCACCTGCATCTCATCTAATTTTGATTGAATATCTGGAGGGAAATCCCCTGCTCCACAGTTAAATGGGTCAAAAGGTTCTGCTCCAAATAGGTCCCGTTCTAAAAGGAAGAAAACAATTTAGTAAATGAAATGACAAGAAATGAATTGGGGTGAGTTAGATTTTGAAGGCATGATTATATCAAGAAATATTTACCTCACCAATGAGCCCCGATCCACACTTACACTTTAGGCTGGGCTTTCCTGAGCTTAGACTAGCTAAACACTAACAAGGAAGCAAAGATCCATTTTAGGATGATATTAAAAACTGGTTACAAAGAATTATTATCCAGAGAGGTTTCTGAGTCTTTAATTAAGACAATATTAAATTTACCAAATATTTGGTAATCAATATACTATAATACCTGCAATACTGGAGCCATTTAAATGTACTAAAATTAATATACTATTCATTGAGACTTCCCTAGTCCATGTATGGTGACTTTGCAACACAATAGTGAAGCAATATGTACACTTGGGCAGATTGGTAAGTAGTTTTTCTCACAGTTCATGTACTTTAATCTCACTTTTTAGCCGGAAAAATTTAAGGCATATCATCTTATGTCGCATGCAGTCATATCATCTTCCTACATAACCACAATGAGAGAAGTTCTTTAAAAATCCTCCTATCCCAGAAACAAATTTCTTTTCAAAAATAGCAGTAATGGAGTATCAGAAGTTCTCTGTACATATATTCTGCAGTATGCATCTTTTTAATCACTAACAAACTATCAAAATTAAAACTGATGTTTGTACCTGATAAGACTATGACTTATTGTGTGATTTAAAAATTTTAAAAATGGTTAAGAAATTTCTTTCCTCTGAATCAATTCAAATGCAGCCTTAATTGACAAAAAATTTTACATTATATACAGGCACGAGAATTTATAATGTATTAAGACTTTCATTTTGCAGAAAACTATATTATCTAAATTCAGCGCTATGTAAGAAATAATATTTACTCTACTGGAGTTCTACCATCGCCTCTAAACCACTCTGACTCCCATCATGAAAAATTCTTACTTCCCTAATTATAGCTGGGCTTTTTTGTTTTTCAGATTTATGTGTTAAATAGGTTAATAAATGTAAAATTTTTTGAACTTCCTGGTGCTGGTAAGTATTGTATAAATAAGAAGGACATATAATTTACCATACCAATAGACACTTTTAAGAGTGAAATGAGTGTGACCAATAGTTTCACCAGGACAAAAGGCATAAGCAAGGACTGTCTTCAACAAATGGGAATTTATTGCCCCCTTCTATACAATTGATGGGTATTATTATTGTTTTTACTACTTATGTTCCTCAGTCTGATGTTGTTTAGGAAATAAACCAGAACTTAGAGAACAGAGGAACTTTCCATTGGAGGAGTATCCTGGTTACCACCGTCCCAGAAGCACATCGAACAATGCTTTACACATGGTAGATACTGGGCAAAAGGAATGAATTAATGAAGAGGAAGGAGAGCTGATCAGAAGGAACAGAGATTTTCATTACACAGATTTTCTGAAATTGGGACTCAAAATCACCCGAGATCTCAGACGGGTTTTAAGGGACCCTTGACATTCCTGAAATGCAATGTGAAATTTTGTATGAGCGGGCATGTTGTGTTTATCTGTGAAGAGGTTTCCTAGCTTTTCTCATATTCTCAAGGGTCCATGACTCCTCCACAAGTTAAGAAGTTTCTACTTTACATAATTAAGTAAAGATATTAATACCATGCAAATTAATAAATATTACAGAGCTCTTTGGCATATTTTGGCCAGCTCAGATGGATCTAAAATTCATAACAAAAAATCATGCAAGTTCAATTTCCAATGAAAAAACTTCGCTATGTAATTAATAACATCAAAATTATTTAAGTCTAATGCAAGAGTAAAAGAATAAAAACTAATAGGTGACACTTCACTCAGTCATTCTTTCCTTTATCCACTAAATATTTATTGAACACATATTACGTGCCACGCATTTTGCTAGGCAATGGATTAAAGTAGTGAAAAAAGAACCAAGTCCTTTCCCTCACGGAATTCATGGTCAATCAGGGAACATAGCATTAAACAAATTAATTAAATTCTAATACATATTCAAAGATCAAAAATATGTTCTGGAGAACAACCAGGGTTCTCAGGCAGTAAGGAGAGAAACTAAGGAACAATCTTTTAGGTTTCGGCTTTTATGTATTTAGTAGATAATAAAAGAAATGAATGAATACATTTAAGGCTTCATTTAAGAAAAAGTCCTATTACTACAACTCCATTGGATTAGAGTTTTAGACAATTTTACAATTAAAATTGAGTTGAACAATTTGTCCTTATATTGTTAGTATAGATAGAAAGATGAAAAGATAGAGAGATAGATAGACAGATATGGTATAGTGGCAACTAGGACTCTATCCATCTAAGTAATCTTTCTATCTATTGATGTATTATTGTATTTACTAAACTATGACACTCAGGATAGGTAGACAGGAAAAAATTACTTCAGCTTCTCATTAATAAATCCCTTAAAACCATTTGATCATCTCTGCCTAGATTTTCCAAAGGCATTTCAAACTCATCAATGTCTAAAACAGAAACATTATTTTCTCCTTCTTTACCTCTAGTTTCCCTGTGCTAACAATGCTTGCTCTAAAACCCTGGACCATAATTGATTTTGAATTCTCAATTACCATCCTGATAGATGATTCCTTCTAAATATTATAAAATCTAGTCACTCTGCTCAATTTATATTTTGACTTGGATTAAAAGCCTCTACTGCAGATACATTGCTAATTTATATTTCAAATTCCAGCATGTAACCCAAGTTTAGTGTATATGCTAAACAAATGCCCATTGAATTAAACAAACGAATGAGGAATCAATGATGACGTCCATGGAAGTGAAAAACAGGGGTAAGGAAGAGATGTGGGACACTCTTCAGGACAAAAAAATACCCTACTGTGATATCAGGATGTTGGCAACATCTTCTAAAAACACACTGTGATGTGTATAATGTGGATTATTTCCTCAAAAAAACTATTTTGCATTGACACAAAATATATTCAGAGGAATTTAAATATATATTTCAGCTTACATAAAGTATGGAAATATTTTTATAAATTGTCTTTTAAGTTCCCCATGTTATTGCTTTGTATTTACAAATTAGTCCTCTGAAATTTATTAAATACCTAACATGTGCAATGTACTTTAAGTTCCACAGGGGGAAACAAACTATAGGCCCCGACATGCTTTAAAGACTTAAGCTAAAACTTCAGAGTTATATTGGAAATGTCTTAATGTGAACCATTTTCCCTGTGGACGTCATGACTGATCATGGCCATTGGAAACTACTCTTTTCATTTTTGTGACAGGACACAGATCAGAACACAGTCAAGACATGGACAGTGAGCATCTGTGGATGCTTGCTAATTCATCAGAAAGAGACTTTTATGTTCCTCCCGGATATATAAAAGGTAAATCAGAAAAGCAAACTATTTATACCAATTTAGTTATCGAAAGAAGAACCCTCACATTGGGTTAATAAATAAACAAATTATGGAATTCATAAATTTATATATTTCTTCAACTAAGACTATCTATATACTCTGATAACAAAAAATTTAAATTGAGCTCTATTAAACATGTCAAAACGATTAAAATAATTATCACCAGAATTGCTTTTAATCATTAAAGTAAACATTAAAAATATAAGCCCAAACACAATAAAAATATAATTAAGTGCTTTGTATTATGATGTAAATAACCCTATACCAAAATATCAGTTTTCATAAAAGAGTCTGAAATGCAAATAGTGATGTCTTTAGTAGTATACTCTGATTACAAAGTGAAATATAATTAACTGAATTTGCCACATATATATAAAGATAATACTTTAGTGATTAAAATTTTTAGTGAGCTTGTTAAGATACATAATTTCTCATAAAGTATTAAACATTTAAAATGTACACAAATACAGCACAGAATATTGATTTGTTTAGAAAGCTTACTAATCTCGGTAGATCTACTAGGTACTGGAGGTGGCTGTGTGCCATTGCGAGTAGGTATCGAAGACTGATGTGATATTGGAGAAAATGGAATCATATCAAAGATGTCAGTGGAGGGTGACTTAGGTGTCACACTGCCTGCCTGCAATGAAGATAATATGAATTAGGGTAGTAGTTCATGTAGACACATTATAATGTTAAATATTTCATATACATATAAAACATATATACACAATTCAGTTGAATCATATGAACTTATTTTGTAGATCAAAAAATAGTTAAATATTGGCAAGTTCATATGATTCAACAAGCTATGCCAAATGCTCCTTGGCAAGAAAATTTCTGCAAAAATGTTCTCCAAGATGATGGCAAAAATAGTGACAATACTATCCTACATAGATATAAAAGTTATATTGGATTTTTTGTATATCTAGAAATAACTGCCATTTACATTAGAGAATTGAAAACATGTTAGGAATTATATAAAAACCTGATTTTAGTAATATATTTTGCATAAGATTATAACTAAATTTTAATCTTATGCAATAAGATTTAAAAAATTTTTTTAAATAAAGTTTTAAAATTGCTTAAATGTTTAAACTTTTAAAAATTTATATTTAAAAAACAATTTTTAAAAACTTTAGAGTATATTTTAATTTGTATTTATAACTACAATGGCAGCCAACTATTATATTCATTGCAGTGCCTTTTATTCCTGAAATAAAATTTCATCAAATTTTCTATAATAAATAGCTAACTTGTGAAATAAATTAATAATCACTAAATATACCACCAAAATCATTAAGTTATCTATGCTAGGACATAATGTAAGAATGAGACAATCATCACTTTGAGTGTCATACGGGGAAAAAGATATTTACATATATATATACAAAGATTATATATATATGATATAATCTATAGTTATATTATAGTCTAATATCATAATCTATAATTTATAATCTAATCTATATTATATATACTCTATAAAACAAAGAGAATTCTCATTTTGGAGAGGAATGGTGAGGAAAAATTTGCTTTCCTATAAGAACAAGAACAGAGATTGCTTAAAGTGGTTCATATTAAAATTAGTGCTCTCAGAATACATTTGTTTTCCTGGTTTGCAGATGATGCAGATAGTGAAGAAAAATAAGGCTAGCCATGTGCAGAGTGATGGATTTGTTGTTCTGTTACCATGACTGTCAGCACTTTTTTCATGCAGGAACATTGTTGTCATCTCCCTTTCTTTAACAGTTTACTTTACCAGTCAGTCATAACTACCATCCAAAGACTTCAGGGCAACCTTATCCCTCAGCTCTTCCCTCTTGCTCAGGAACATTGTTCTCCTAATCCTATCCCTCTAGCTCCCCTGGCTTCCATCTCTCTCCTCTTTCCCAGGGTAAAGATACTCAATATTGACCGTTGTTAAAAACCAACCAACCAACCAAAAACATCTTTATTCTGTCCCTCTTTACTCCTTTAGACTCTCATCTCTCTTTTTCTTCCCTTCAAAGTGAAGCTCCTTGAAAGAGGTACTACACTTGCTGCCTTAGCCTTTACTTCACTCAATCCTCAACTCACATCAATCTAGACTTCGTTCTTTTTTGCTGAACTCTACTGAAACTGCTTTTATCAATATCACCAATGACCGAATTTCTCAATTGCCGTATCTGATGGATCTTTGGAAGGACCTGTCCTATTTTGTACTTCTGTGGACTTGTCTACTATCACCACTCCCCACCTGAAACTCTCTGATATCAGGCAAGCAAAGGAAGCAAAAATGACACACCAAGTCCCCAGATCACAGCACATTGATTCAAGACATACCTGATTTTTTCATTACTATATAAATGGCACGTTTTGGCAGATTTAAAAAAAAATAAGTAGGATAATAAAAAAATTTCTGTTTAGCAAATTACATGAGGTCTTGGGATGCTGCTCTCACTGACTGGCTTGGGAAGGCCACATTTAGAAGGTGGTGGTACTAACAGTCCCAATGAGAGTCTGGAATCAGGCGAGTTGACAGGAGTGACAGTAATGGAAGAAATATTTAGACAAGGAGATGAAACATCACTACTACGCCAGAAAGAGGATGCGCATCTCTGAAACCCGTGTTGCTCATGATCGGACATTTTGTGCAGCAGCTGTAAAGGAATGACAGAGAAATATACTAAGGAGAAGAAAGGAGACATGGAGAAAGAAGGAAAAAGTATATATGAAAATTTCTTTATTGAATGTTATTGTGTGAAAATGATAAGTAATTTTAAAATAACTTTACTAAAATTAAAACGGTTTGAGTAGATTTTCCTATTGTAATAGTCCTTAGATCCTGGATTAATTTGACCATTTTTCACTGAAACATTACATCTTTAGATAATTAAATAAAATATTGCATTCAATATGACTTGAGAGGAAGACAGTGGAGAGGAAAATGGGGAAAGCTTTAAGATTTATTTCTGAAGATCCCCCGTGCAATGAGATGGGGAAACGAAGGATAGTAATAAGAAAAAAACAGTCATTGAAGCAGGAGTAAAGTCTCGTGAAAAGTTAAAACTTTGCAGAATTTTCAAAAACGGTTAGAACATACATTTTAGATTTAATCCTCAAAACATTCTTTGGAAATATTAGCATTAGTGACATTATGTGCTAAGAGGTGGGAATTAGGCTCATGGATTCTTTGCGACTTATTCCTATATGAGGTAAGAAGCAAATCCAAAATTCAAAACAATCTGACTCCAATCATCACGCCCTTTCTATAGGCAGTAAGTTCCAAATGGTAAGACTTTTGGAAGATGGGCAGAGAGTCATCAAGCATCTCAAATAAATCAGAAAGATAATAAATAATACGATAATAAGCAAGTAGTACACTGTAGTGGGTCTAAACATCAGTCTTTGGATGACTTTCAGCAGCTATTTCCATTACATCATGGAAAGCTACTGTCAAGAGCTGAGCTGGAGAGAACTGAGCTGCCAGAAGTCAGAATGGTCAATTAAAACAACAAGCCAAAATGAAAATAATAATTAAGCCTTTATTCACTTACTGTGATAGTATAAGCAAGAGGCCAGAAAGAAGGTGCTGGCTCCATCAGTGTCCCATTTTTAAAATTCCAAGGAATGGCACTGAGCAAAGGTCAAAAGGATCAGTGCAGAAGCAGGGCACTGGCCCTCCCTTGAGGGAGCCCTGAACAAAAGGTTCCTGCTGGTTTTTTTAGGGGGTGGGGGAGGGGGCTTGGGTGGGGCAGAAGGAGGGAAAGGGGAAGGGCCAGGAGAAGCAAGGTACTCAATACTGAGTCATAGTGGAGAAGAGTATCAAGGCCCCCATAAGATGGTCTGACAGAGGCACTTAAGAGAGGCCTTGGCCAAGGGCCTCCAACAAGGAAACCTCTGAATGGAGACACCTGGGCTGGGAATGCAGCTATGGGTAATGGCATGGCGGGCCTGGCGGGCATGAGACTGAGTCTTTGACTGCAACTCCTCCTAGGGTGCACTAAATCTGTTGTGGGGAGGGGCCTATCCCACCTCCTGCCTTGCCGGGTAAAGCCTTTGTGATCACTTATGATAGGGCCTGATAGGATTTGGCCTAAAACTGGACTTCTCAGCCATAAGTCAAGGATTTTTCAACACTAATGGCACTCAGAGGCAGCCAACACAAAGCTGGCTTTTGATAAACCTCCTTGTGAAGGGTTGTAACCAAAATTTTAGTGAGGAGAACCAACAAGTTTGAAGGAAGCCTTTAAGGTAGGAGTCACCTCCTCAGTATATTTCTGGAAGCGGAGGGGCAAACGAGGCAGCATAATGTGACAGATTTAAGTTGGCGGAAGGGTTCAGTGTGGAAGAAAATCTCAAATGGTCTGAGTTACATAATTTATCACTGTCCGACGGTCTGAGTTACATAATTTGTCACTCTATTAATATGCATGTACAGTTATATAATTACAGCTTTCCGTATTGATCTCCATAGTGATCTGTCTATCTATCTATCTATAGATATGTACACATGTTTGCATTTATGTATATAATTTTAAAACCTATTTTATGGTCTACATGGTTTACTGTATAATTTTGTGATTGGTGATCACCTTTTACTTAATTATAGGTGACAACTGTAAGCTCCTTATGGATAAAATTTTGATTTCTAAAATACTCTACATAACACATTAGAATACTAGAGTACTAGATAAACTGTCAATAAATATTTATTGTCTAATTTATACTACAATAATTTTTTTTAACTTAAACTGTAAATTGATAAGGATGTCTGTACTGAGTAAAACAAAATGAGATATTAAGTGGAAATTGTCCTTGGTATCATCTGGCTTATAAATGAGAGCACTAGATATTGTTTTTTGACCTGTATTGGCCAAAAAATCTTTCCCAGGTATCTCAGAACAAAAGGGCAAAACAACCTAACTCAAAAGTGCTCTAGTGTTTATCATGGTGTTAATATTATGCATTCTACTTCCTCTCAGAAGGTACACTTCTACAAATGAAGAACGTATATATTATGAAAACAATCAAGTATTTAAATACCCCAATTAAGAGTTATTTTCACTTTCAAAATGGTAAAGCAGGGATATCCATCAATGGTTTTGGTATCTAAAGTTTAAGACTCTAATACTCCCTAACTATTACATGTTTCCTTTGAGTCATCGTAATTTAGATTTGGTCAACTGGCATCTCTGTTTGGGTCACACAGGTCTCTTTAAATATTGATTCAGTTGCTTGCAGGTCTAAGTATTAAGAGATTGCATGTTAAAATCCTAAGCGTTTCTTGAGAGGTTACAAAATCTAGAAAATGGGCCCACAAACTTGCATGAAAATAATTGACTGGTATTGAGTATTTGCTGTGCCTTTCAAGGTGGTGTATGCTCTCCCATTCATCACTACCACCACATGCCCATCTCACACATTTACCTCGCAGCCCGGGCTCTGCTGACATGTGAGCTGTGATTCCTAACTTAGAAACAATTCAAGTCAAGGAATTAGATGTTACATCTGATTCCTTATAAGAATGAAGTCTAAGCCCAGAATATTTAAATATAGGGTATTTCACTAGTGTCTGATTCTGCGCCAACTATTAGGCCTACTAAATAAGAATAAGAACATGTGAATATAGCACCTAAATGGCAGACAGTGACATTTTTGGCACTAGATAAATATTTCGAGTGGTGTCTCTAAATTTAAGGGATAAGGAACTAGTCATTTTTAAGCTGCCATTTTTAACTGGTTGAGGATATTTATTTTTTTTAAAGAAATTAAACACATATTTTAGATGAAAATAGTTTGATATCTTGGGGGGGGGGGCTAGACGTTCTATTAGTATTTTGACAGATGGCTGGAAACCAAAACTTTTGGACTTTCCTACAGAAGTTCATGGCACCACTGTTTATGTCATAATTCCAAGTGCTTTGGTCTCTAGGAAGGTGCACAGAATTTGAATTATTATACTAAGGGGAATGAGGAATTCTATGCTCAACAATTACATGTTAATTATGCAGAAGTTGTTAGGTAATAATGGGTGCCCATATTTGAGATGCATCATTATTGCTTTGTAGCTTGCTCTTTTGGCAAGAAGTAGCTTGGTGCATTTAGGCCATGGTGAATATTTCAGCCTTGAGCTTTGCCTAAATGTGACAACAATGCTGAAATGTCATAAAAGGGTTTGAATCCTCTCAGTAAATCTTGAATATATTTAAACCACAACAACAAAAGAACTGCATTAAAGATTAAACAGTTCTGTGGTAATATCTATAGAAATATTAGAATGATACTGAAACTTTACACTATTGTTTTGGTGATAAATCTTTAAAGCCCCTTTTATAATGCACAACAAACAGCTATAAGATTAATATACGATTTATTATAATTATTAAAATAGAAGAGTTTCAAAATTCTACTTAGAATTAAATTTAAAAAGTAAATTTGTTAAATTTATATTTTAAATATAGATGCCTAAATTAAATTTTTCTAGTTAAAAAACTGGTGGATTATAAATACACTAAAGATGGGAAAATATAATGGTAATGTAAAATGTTCTAGCAAATCCTTTTATATTGCCATGCTGATTCATACTTTTAAAGCTCACTACTGTGGCACATTCTCAATATCACTTTTTAAATAAGCTTTAAAAGTAACAACTCCTAGAATTTAGAATTTTTAGCACCATGAATGTATTTTTTGATTTCTAGATCCACAGTTGGGTTATACCGGTCTCTTAGTTGTAATATCTATATCTTATATGTTCTTATAAGAATCTTGCAAGTTAAATGGATATGATTGTCTACATATCCCAAAGAGGAAAGCTGGAACCAGGAGATTAAACGACTTGATCAGGTGCTCATGATCAAAACTGGAATGAAATATATTTTTCTTCCCATTAGGGTTTACTTCTTTAGAATCTTCTTTTGTTCAAGTAACAGTTATGAAAGTGAAGTCTTGGACTAGTAATCATTTTTTGTGGGCATCAAATGTTCTTGAATCAATGTTCATGCTTAAAATTTATGTCTTTGTTTAAAGATTCACATTTGGCTTGTTGTGTAATTGAGAGTTTTCACAATCTGCTCTTGCCCATCTCGACTTCAATAGTAGTTGAGAAAACACTGGAAGATAAATAGGCAGTTTTGTTTACCCACAATGAAATACACATTTTAGGTTATAATTGTCCTATCAAGTCTAATCAGCGGCCACACAGTTGATTATGTAAAGGTAGAATTTTATCCACTAACACTTGGTTTAATTGAAAGGGAGACATTTATTTTGCTCAGCAATAGAAAGTTCAGTGTTTCTTAGGACTACAATTTTATTCATTTAACTTTCTGGCAATAGTCTGATTTGGTTAAAAGCTCCTATAGCCAGAAAAATAAAATGTAAGCATCCAGACACAAGAATCAAGAGGAACAATTTGATTTAACTTGCTATGCCCACATCTTATAATGGAACAGTCTTCTGGAGGCGTTCATGAGGCTAGGAGGGCAGAATAAACCCTTTTTTATGATATAAATACAGGCAGCATGGCCATGTGAATGTAATAAATGGAAATCAGATTGTTCCTAGATAATTAGTACCAAATGGTGGAAAACACAACCTCTAATCTATTGCCAAACCACTAGAACAGAGCAAAAGGCAAATAGCACAGTCAAGTAACGGAAATTTCTCAGTATATCTAAATGACTGTATAAAATGAGGACCTAATTTCTAAAACCAATGAAAAGATTTCCACAATTTTAGTGTGATACAGAGCTATGTAATATGGATACTATCAAAGGCTATTTCATTTGCCAGAAAAGGAACCCAGGATTGAACCATTCCAGGAGTATTTAGGAGACATGTAAGCATTCTCTTAAGAAGAAGTTAAAAGGTACCATGTCAATTTATACATGAGAAAATGACAAGAGGAGTCCTTCATTCATGATGCATATGAAGAATTGGTTTTAAGTGAAAAAGTTTGGAATATATTTTAAAGATATACATTTTTTGTAGTTAGGATTATCTTTTAATTTTAATACCGAGCAAAAAACAAAAATGTCTCTTATTTTGTTTTCCTTAAGTAGAACGAAACTACTCTATAACCTCGCACTGGGCAAATTTATAGTGGGTGTATTAACTAAAACAATACATAATAGCCCAAATGATGACAGAAAAAGAGCAAACTTTTTTCATTCAAGTACTATGTCGTGAACTCTTCCTTGAATTCCAGATTTGTATATCCAATCATCTAATAAACATCTCCAGTTGCCTGTCCAGTAGGCAGAAGTAACATAAGCAAAAGTGACATACTATTGATTCTTTGTTATTCACCTCCCTCAAGTCATGTCTATTTTGGAAAATGGCACCACCACCCAGATGCTCAGGATAAAACTCTAAGGGACAATCCTGACCCCTCTTTTATTCTACATTCCCACTCAATCCATCAGTAAATCCTGCAAGCCGTACTTCCAAATGTGTCAAGAATCAAGCTATGCTCATCATCTCAACTGAAAAGAATTCTAGACTAATTTACCCTTCTCCTAGACTATACTAACAGCCTCCCAGCTAATTTTTGTGACCTCATTTTGGCCTCTTTACAGACCATGGTACATACAGCAGGTAGATGGTCCCCAAATGCCCTGTGTCAAACCTTTGAGTGACTTCTCACCGCAATTAAAAAAAAAATTTTTTACCATGGCCTATAAGGACCTATGAAATCTAGACCCTGACTCTCTCTCCAATGTCATCTCCAACTATTTTGGCTCTGGGTCACTATGCTCCAGACACAAAGGTCTTGTTACTGTTTTCAGCCCTTTTCATTGACTATCTTGCTATCATTCAAAATACCATGGATGACTTAGCAGGACTAGGAAAAATAAAAACAAAACTAAAATTCACACAGTGAAACCTTGAAAGGACTTTCTAGAATTTTTAAAGATTTTCATTGAAAGTTGGAACGTAAAATTACTTAATATGCATCTTCAAAATAAATCAGTATGACCAATTCGCATTGATGTCTATAACATATAAGTGGTTGGCAGGCCACCACCTAAGAAAGAGCAACCTTTCCTTAGGGTGCCTCTGAGAAGAGTAGAGAAATGTATCAATATTCTTACTTACATAGTGACTCCTCAAAGTACAAAGTTTCTCCGTCTGGAACATTCTACTCAACAGGGCCTCACATTTTTAATCTACCATTTAATATAAAATAAAAGGATCAACATCTCTAAGCAAGACTGCAATTTCTTATTCGTACATCTGGTTCCTCTGAACCACTGTCCTGGCTGCAGAAATTCAACTTCAACTTTGGACCTCTTGCCGGGGAAGATGAAATCATCTTTTAGTGATCTAATCAAATTTTACCAAAAGCATTTCTTTTTATTATTCTGATGCGTCCCATAACTGACTTTATCTGCTACTTTATCACACACTGATAAGAATAGCATCCATTCCAGTAATTTACATTATTTTCATTTTCTACATTACTTTTAATGCCACAAAACCTCCCAAATGCCATTCTTACTTTTGTTCTCTTCTCTCTCTCTTCCCAAAGAGAGTATTTTAAAGCTAAGATTTGAGATAAGTCTATTTTACTCTCACTAGTAATTGCTTGATGTGACTATATTGTGTTTGACTAGCAAATCCTGATAGTTCAGAAAATTAATGTGTTTATATGTTTCTTGCTATGAACCAAATTATAGTATCAAATCATTTGGAGAGAACCACTTCTGAATTGGAGTGTTTTATATGATGAAAGAGTTACCTCTGTGTGACTTAGGAAAATTTGGTTCCTGATAGGATTAAGGTCTGTCTTGGACCTGTCATTTGTGAAAAGTCATCTCTCTTGGGGGTTTCTCTCACAATACCACACAGAAAGGTCATGGAGAATCTGACGCCAAATTAATTGTATATACCAAACCCACCTATACTGTAATTTCAATTGCATAATGAGATTCATAACTCACTTCAATGCTTCTCCAATTAATGTGTTAATTGTTGCCTCTAATCCTTTAAACAAACTGCTGACAACTTCAGCAGTTTGGGAGTGTTCTATCCTTCAGTCCTCTGAAAGCAAAACAAACAAAGCCTACGGAGTCTCATGTCCAGAGTTAGAGCCCAACAGGCATTTACTGTGCATTAACTTTGAGAGAGATGGTGGCACTCTGCGAGGTGCTTGGGGGCCCAGCTCTGTGTCCTATAAAACTCATGCTCAATTATCACAAGAAAGAACAGATGTAAAACATTTCTAACTTAACAGAAATTTGCTTTACTACGGTACTTATATTTTAAATTTATATTTTAAATATTTACCAGTTTCATTGTTTTTCAAATACAATTTCAATAGTTTGAATCACTAACACACCTTCAACAGCGTGGATACTTATAAGCACCCCAAAATTTTATACTTAATAGATAACTGTAGGTCATTTAATTTTATTTAGTATAGTTTATTTTTAATATCAGAAAATTGGGAGTTCATTTTAACAGATATGAAAAAATCATAGACGCACATAGTGTTATTTAATTCATTTCACAGCTACATAACTAAAATTGAAAGTGAAAGGCAAAAATATTTGTTCGTTTTCTTCTCAAAGAATTTTTTAAAACATGTTAATAAATACCTATGACAATATTTTCAAAACCATTTGCGTTAATCAGATATCTTTTAGCAATTTTAAAATGTTGAGTTCAATTTCTTTTAAGAATCTAATAATTTCTATTTTTTGTCTTAAGGAAGATATACATCCTCCAGTGTATCCAGCAATTTCAAAAATCATATAATAAAAATTTAGAGCCAAAAAGTAATGAGACAAGTAATTTTCAAAAGTTAAAGAAAAAATACAGACAAAGATATTACTGTGACAAAAGAATATAAATAGACGGCAAAGTTATAATCTGAGTTATTTGCATAATGATCAAAGATGCAAGAAATTTTCTACACATGGGCAGTAAGTGCAAAAGCGTAGTTCAAAGAAAATAATTTCCCGTTTTTTCTTCAACATTTGAGATACAGTCTGAAGCATTCTATTGAGGCACATTCAGTACTGAGATGAACACAATGCCTACAATAATTATTAAATGACAACTTCAGGGGAGCTAATCCATTTCAATAACTGGCTATTTGAATAATTTTATTGTTTTTTATATAACTGACTCCACCAATGAGAACTGCTGAATAAATGAATATAGTCACAGGCAGGCTGTGTTTCACTTACATACTATCTGTCATGCTCACTGCTTGTATAGGCTGTCTCACCAGAGGGTCAAGGGAACTGAAGCAATTGTCATCTCTTCATTCCTCCTGCCCCTTGCCATTTCTGAAGCTGACTTGCTAAGCAGGTGAGCTCACCAATTCACAGGCAGAGCCCCCACCATGACCCACCTTCTTCTCAGTTGCCCCAGTGCTAGTCCAGGGCGGTGTCTGCTTTCAGGAGACAAAAGGAGGGAGTCTCATCAACATGCTCCAAACCTCTCTGTTCTTCCCAAATCCACCCCGCCCCTCAAGGGATATCCTTCGTTCTTCTAGAGACAGAGGGCACACAATGAGCAAGCTTTGGGTTTGCATCCAAAATGGCGATAGATCTTATTTCACTCCTTTGTAAAAACAAGGGCTGAAGTAAAGCTGCTTTTCATATGCAATGAATTTCAGGAATGACGGCCTTATTAAGACTGCTTGAAAAAGTAAGTCCTAGTTTGTTTCACAGGATGGCTTATAATAAGACTTTCAACAAGACACAAAAGGGTGTTGCTGCATTTGGGAACTGAAGGTTGAAGAAAGAGTTTGAGGGGATGCTCTGTTCCTTGACAAGAAAAAATCATAATCTTGATAAGATGCAAATAGTGATGGTAGTGAAGAGAAAAAAAGGAAGGGACATTATAATAAAGCTGGAACCTGAAGAGGATGCTCCAGCACTTCACTGGGAATAACAAAGGTACACAGGAACAGAGGAACCTCACTCTCAACCTCTCTCACCTTGGCCACGTCAGCCCCACTGTCACAACTAATGGCAACCAACTGCTTCAGTGTGAATTTAGAGGAAAGAAAGTTTTTTGACCCACTTCCAGGGTACACCAAATTGGAAATCCTAAATGCAACTTCTTATAAAAGGATTCTTCGTGGTGATGAACTGGTGAAATATCCTAGTACTAGATAGCACAATATATCTATGCTAAAGAGTTTTCATTGAGTTAGTCTAGAGATTGAGCCAAAATAGACTTGCAATTTGCAAGAAAAATTCTTTTCAAAAGTTTATAAATGCCAAAATTGTATCTCAGTTCATAATGTCACACCACTAAGTTATATATCAAACATTTTAAAAATGCAAAATAAAATATACACTTCAATGGAGAATATCAGTAATATAGATGATTCAAAAAGAAAAAAAATCTCCTAAATATATTTTGTCTAGAAAAATATTAATTGCTTTACATTCCATCTCCCTCCAAAAAATTCCCTTTGCCAAAATCACGAAATAATGGTATTATACACGGTATTGGGAAAAGGATTTCAAATCTACGATGAACCAAAAAAGTGAAAGCAGTTCCATTTTAACTATAAATACTTGAGTATTATCTGCAGAGATTACCACTCATTTTAGTGCCTGAAATACAATTCTGTCACTCCCAGTGGGAATCCTTGCTATGTAATATAAGAAGCCATATTCTGTCTTGTTAACAGTAGGATTTCTAAAATGAAGTTCAGTACTCCAGAGGTAGATTGGTACCAGGTCATTAATCCAACCTCAGTAAACAGTAATTGATATGAGTGAAAGGAAAAATATGCCAAAAAGAGAAAAAGACCACATTGAGGTTTAAACTATTCTAGAAAACACAAGTGAAAAGAGCAACATGGAAAAACAACTCTGGTCTGAGCTATCTAGGTAATTTGAATTTTTCAACTAACCTTGTTTAGCACCTTTCATCTCTATCCACACTTAGCTTTAAATTACTTATCTTAGAGTATTATTTGAAATATTGCAGAGCTGATGATGCAGAGATGTTTTATCACCATCAAAATTTGTTTCTAAAAAACTCACACATATATCTACATACTTACTGGAGATGTTGATACTTGGGTTATTCTTAACTGGTTTTCCAAATCTTGTACTTTGTTTTTAAGTTCCATATTTTCTGTTTCTAAGTCTTGAATCTAAAAAGCAAATGATTATTGAATAACCTTCAGAAATTTATTCTTGGAAAACATTAGCTATTATATTGGTTACATTAATGAATAGCATTTTATATTATTTAAAATTTCAATGTACTCTTGTGCACAGGGGAGAAAATTATTTGATAAAGCTTGGGAAATAGAGAATTCTAGGTCACTGGAAAGATACATCATTAAATTTGAAACACGTTTTTATGTATGTGCAAATTTCATGTTCCTAATACCTCATCTCTGTGTTTTCTCATTGCACTGTGCAATCTGTACCCATAATCTTGGAGTATAACCACAAGACAGTGAAACTTGCTTATGATGATTTCGAAGAGAGTGGAGAAAGGGTGTAATTTAATTACAAAGGAATCTGATCTGCATGGGAAACCACTTACCCAGCATCTGCTGCTTCTGCTGCTCTGATCCCCATGAGAAGCATCAGGAAGTGAAGCAAAGTCACATGAGAACACTAAGTTCTTGTGGGAATTCAATATAAAATGGTTAAAAACTGTGCAGGGGATCAGGAATGAAAAATTATAGGAACACAGTGAAAGCAGTTCCAATCAGTGTGGGGGAAATTTAATGGCAGGCCTTCTAAATCTGTTTGATGATATGCAAGTTTCCCTGTACTTACATCACATAAATGTGAAACAACAAGCTTAGTTTACTCACTCTTTTCTGTAATCCTGCAATCTGTTTTCTTGTTTCAACATCTTTTCCTCCAGATTCCAGAAATTTCCTGTATGCCAGGTCAAAAGCTTGGCCAATTGTTAAAGTTATCTCTTCAGCCTTTGTAAAAATAAAAAAAAAAAAATGATTTGCATTTTAATAATAATATGTCCAACTGTTCTTTGATCAGGAAAATATTCGCATGAGGTACTTCAAAAGGGCAACGGCTGGGGGTAGAGATGTAGGAAACGAGCAATGTAGTCTACGCTCATATTCAATGCCTCCCCATGCACAACGTAAAAAAAATATGGCAATTACATGAATAGCTGCTGAAGTTGGAAGCAAGAGCTCTATCCAACTTTTCATCTCTTTGATCATCGTATTTTTTCCTAGTTTGTTTGCCTCCCTTCCTCAAATTTTTACTGCCTATTAAATGGAAGCATCGGGCCAACTTATTTCCTCATCTTAGTGAGGAGGGTTTGTTAAACCTGGCGGGTAATTTGAATACGTGGCTGGGCGTTGTCCGTGGAAAACTCTAGGTAACGCCCTCTTCAAACAGAGCAACTGCTACTCAGTTCCAGCTTATTGTTGGCTTGTGGAAATAAGCAATTCCAACGTAGAGCCGTCAGATTTTAAATATGTGAGATCTTAATTTTTATATAAAAGCTCCCAATTTTAAGTGATTACGAACAGTATTTTTGTAAAACACAGTGTTGATTGAGCAAAATATATATAGATCAGAAACTGCCACAAATATCCTAAGTCCACTGGCTCATTCGTTCTCCATTCATATCTCGGCTGATATCACAGCCTTGCAAAATGTAAACACTAAAGAAAGATTTACTTAACACAGAAAGAAGTTGGTAAAAGCATTCATTGATTTAATACATCACAAATATGCCATATTTAATAAGACCTCCAGATGACATAAAAACTGAGAATAATATTAAATCTTGAAAACGCCATGCTTTAACTGATTTACTGCAAATTCTAAAACTGTGATATGCTATGATCAACCTAAGTTGAAAATACGCTTTATTAATAAAACTTAGATTATTTATTTAAAACATTGTCATTTTTGTACTTTGCTACTTTTCTTTAAGGAGGGCTTTTAGCCATAAAAAATATTTATAGTGTTTCGTTAACTAAAAACATGCAAAAAATATGCACAAAATTATATAGGAGGACTATCTGTTTTACAAAAAAAGTAGGAAAAGGAAAAGAAAAGGAAAAGAAAGGCAGTTACATTAAGCAATACCATATAAATGAAAATGCCAGATACCACATTATGTGTGCTCAATGATTCAAACTAATGAAAAATATATATGGAAAAAAATTTGCTTGTTAGATGTTGGGATTTTGTGTACTATTAAAACATAGTAAAAGTGGTTATAATAGGTTGTAGGATTATGAGTGTTTTTTTCTGTTTCTACTTTCAAAACTTTGGGCGACATGTTTGTATTTGTTTTATAATAAAAATATATATTTTTAAATTATGATTATTTCTTCTACCTTTTTAATGATGGGTTCATTGTGTCCTCTTAATAAGACAAAATGTTATACTCAGGCTGTATACTATAAAGAATCATTTAAGCAGTAACATTGTTGATTCATCATAAATAACATTTGACTTCATTATTATCTGTTTACAATAATAACTTTTTAAAAACTATATTCTCTTTTTATGATAGACATCTTTTATGATAACACATCTTTTTATGAAAACAGCATTTGCTATCTGGTAAATATTCTCCATACATTCACTTGATTCTCATAGTGGCTGTATGTGGTTGAGATTATTACTATCCCCATAATACATACGATACAACTGCAATTCTTTGAGGTTATATAACTTGCCTAAGGTCTCATAGTGAGCCGAGAACCTGGAGTTCAAATCCCAAATATCTGACTCTATAAGCCTCACACTTTTTGGGAGAAGAGGATAAAATTTGTATACAATAAAATGCACAGATCATAATTATACAATCAGATTTGTTTTGACAAATGTGTATCCCTATATAACCACTATATCATTAAAGATATAGAGTATTTCTCTTATCCCAGAAAGCTCTCCGTCGCCTACTGCTAGCCAAATCACATTGCTTATGGGTCACCATTGCTCTAATTTCTATTATCAGAGATCAGGTTTGCCTGTCCTTGTATCCATAAAAATGGACCATACAGCATATATTCTTTTGTGTCTGGCTTCTTTTTGAGTTTCTTAGATGTATGTAGCATTTATTTTATTACTGATTAGTATTCCATCAAATGAATATATCACAATTGATTTATCCATTTGCCTACTGAGGGACATTTGTGGTGTTTTCAGTTCTTAGTATAAATAAAGCTGCTACAAGCATTCTTGTAAAATCTTTTTGTGGACATATGTTTTCATTTCTCTGGGTAAATATCTAGAATGGAATTGCTAAATCATAGGATAGGTCTATGTTTAACATTATAAGAAACAGCCAGTAAGAGAGTTCTAGTTGCTCCACATTCTCACCATCAGATATTGACAGTCTTTTTAATTTAGTCATTTTACTGAACGAGTAATGCTATCTCAATGGGATTGTAATTTAAGTCTCTCTGTTGAATAATTAAATTAGCCCAGTTTCATGTGACCATTGGCCTTTCTTATACTCTCATTAGTGAACTCCCTGTACAAGACTGCCTCCTGCCCATTTTTTTTTTTTTGTCTTTTTATTATTGATATTTAGTTCTTTATATATTCTGGATACAAATCCTTTTTCAGATATAAGTTGCCATTTCACTTTATTAATACTGCTTATAGAGTAACAGAAAAATTTTATTTTTGATTGTTTCATGTTACTTTTTTTCTGTTATATTAAGTGCTTTTAGGGTCATTTCTAAGAAATCAGTTTACTTAAAATTCATAAAGAGATTTTCCTATTTTTAATGAAAGTTTTATAGCAGACCATAATAACTTTTACTTTTATGTCTATGATCCATCTCAAATTATTTTTATGTAGCTTAAGTATGGGTTAATTTTTAATTAGTATGTTTTCATATACTTATCTAGTTGTTCCAATACCATTTGTCAAAAAGACTTTCCTTTATCCATTGAATTGTCTTGTCACATTTTGATTTTTTTGGCCTCTAAAATATAGTTCATTTACTTATTTGGCTATCATTACATCAATAACACCCAATTCTGATAACAATTCCTTTAAAGTACATTGTGAAATCAGATAATATGTGTCCTCCAACTTTGGTCTTTTCTTTCCAGATTAATTTTTTTTTATTCTGGGCTGTTTTGTATTACCACAGTAAAAGCAACTTTTCAACTTCTACTAAAGATCCCATTGTGATTTTGGCAAGAATTGTCTTGAATATATAGATCAATTTGGTAGAATTGACCACTTAACTAAATTAAGCCTTCCAAACTATTAATGTGGTAGCTCTGTCTTATTATTTTAAGTCTTTACTTTCTGCAAAGTTTCATAGATTTCAGCGTATATTCTTAAAAAAAAATCCTAATTATTTCATGTTTGTTCATGTTTAGTAAATAGATTTTTGTTTCTTTTTTTTCTGGTAGACAGAAACACAATTAATTTTTGTATATTGACCTTGCTAAATTTGCTTCATAATTCTAGTAGTTATTTGTAGATTCTGCAGGATATTCTTTTTAAAAATTCATATTTTATCTGTGAAAAAGATAGTTTTACTTCTTTCTTTCCAATCTTTAAGCCTTTTGTTTCTTTTCCTGACTACTCACCAGCTAAGACATCAAACACCATGCTAAATACAGGAGTGAGAATAAACATCCTTGTCTTGTTCCCAATCTTAGGAAAAAGCATTTAATAATTCACCATTAATTTTATGTCATCTGCAGGATTTTTAAAGTCCTTATTAGAATAAGAAGCCCCTTCTATTCCTAGGATACTGTTTTATCATCAATTGGGTTGAATTTTGTCTAGTGATTTTTCTGCATCTATTAAGCTGATTTTTTTTATAGAACTTACCAGTGAAACTATCTGGCCCTGGTATTTTTAATTTAAATTTTAAAAATATTCAACTAATGTATATTCAGATTTCCTATTTTTTCAGCTTCAGTCAATTGAGTTTTGCAAGATATTCACTAACTTCATCCTATTTGCCAAATTTACTGGCTTAGCAGTTATATTCTATTTCTCCTTGTATTCTTTTAAAGACTGTAGGATCTGTACTTATGTCCACTCTTCTGTTTCTGGTATTGACAATTTGTGCTTTCTCTCATTTTTGTCCTTGATCTAATCTTGTTAATTTTATCATGCTTATTGAAGAACAAACTTTTGGCTTTGTTAATTTTCTTTATTGTCTGTTTTCAATGTCATTGATTTCTATTCTTTATTATTATTGTTTTACCTTCTACTTTGTTTTTAATTTGTTCTTACTCTAACTTCTTAATGTCAAGACCATGATGATTACTTTTAATCCTTTTCTTTTTTCTCATAGAAGCATTTAAAGCTATAAATATCCCTCTAAGCACTGACTTTAAATGTCTTTTACCAATTTTGATATGTTGTGTTTTACTTCTATTTGCTTCGAAAATAATCTAATTCCCCTCGTGACTTTTCCTTGAGCTATTGTTATCTGAAGAGTGTTTTAATTTCAAATATTTTGACCATTTATGGTCAGATAACATACTCTATGATATTTTCAATTCTGAAATTTATTGAGTCTTGCAATATGGTCCATTATTGTGGACCTTTGTAAACATTCCATGTGCATTCAGAAAGAAAGCATATTCTGTGATTGTTTGGAATAGTGTTTGGAACGTCAATTAGATCAAAGTGGTGAATAATATTTTTCTAATTTTTCTTAACTTTACTGATTTTTTTCTCTGATTGCTCTGTGAGTTGTTGAGAATGGCATTAAAATCTACAAGTATGTGGGGCTGGCCTTGTGGCCTAGTGGTTAAAGTTCCATGCTCCACTTCTGTGGATTCAGATTCCAGATGCGGACCTACTCCACTCATCAGCCACGCTGTGGAGGCACCGCACATACAAAGTAGGGGAGGACTGGCACAGATGTTAGTTCAGGGCCAATCTTCATCAAGCAAAAAAAAAAAAAAAAAAACGAGGATTGGCAATGGACATTAGCTCAGGACAAATGTTCCTCAAAAAACTACAACTATGATTGCTGATTTGTCTTTTTCTCCCTGTAATTTTGTTAGGTATTCTGTTTCATTTCTTAAAAAGTGATGTTATTAAATGAACACACATTGGTCCTTTAATCATTATGGGCTGTATCTCTTAGTGTCTGGTAATATTCCTTGCCTTGAAGTCACCTTTTTGATATCAATATAGTCACATCAGCTTTCTTAGCCTTACTGTTTGTGTGGCATATATTTTTTCATTCTTCTGTTTTTCACCTGTGTTTGTCTTTAAAGAGTGTGTCTTCCAGAAAGCAAACAGGTGGGCATTTTTAAAATCCTGATAGTCTCAGCCTTTGATTGCTGTCTTTAGTCTATTTACATTTACCTTGTTGTTTACTTTCTATTTGGTCCATCTGTTTTTATGTTTCTGTTCTTCTTTTCCTCCTTTTAGTTCCATTTAAAAAAAATGAGTATTCTATTTTATTTTCTCTTTAGGCTGTATTTATAGACCTTTACGTTAACTTTTAGTGATTGCTCTAGTGATTACAATATGCATCTTTGACTCAGCAGAGTCTACTGAGTTGATATGGTATCATTTCACATAAATAATAACAACCTTTCAATAGTATAAGTCCATGAAATCCAATAGCATACATCCTTTGTGCTATTATTCTTACTTGTTAACATCACGATACAATGCTATAATTTTTGCTTTAAATAGTTCTGTTTTAAATGGAGGGACATAAACAACAATCTTACATTTAGCCACAGTTTTACCTTTTGCAGTCCTTCTTTTTTCTTTTTCCTTTCTGCACATTCGAGTTGCCTTTGGTGTTATTTTCCTTCAGGCTATAGAACTTCCCCAGCACACCTTACAGTGCATTGTGCCAGTGATAAATCACTCTACTTTCATTTATCTCAAAATGTTTTATTTTCACTTAAATTTTGAAAGATGTCTTCAATGGACGTAAATTCCGTTATGACATATTTTCCCTTTATGCGTGTTAAAGAGATTGTCATATTCTCCTCTGGCCTCCATTGATACTGAGGAAAAGTCAGCTGCCATTCATATTACTTTTTTATCTCTATGTAATGATAGAATGTGTCTTTTTAAAAACTTTCTGGCTCCTTCCAAGATCCATTCATTTCCTCATTCATTCCCTCTCTCTCTCTTTCTAACTCTTTCATAGATAGTCTGTGATATAACTACAGGTAGTTTTCTTTAAATTTATTCAGCTGGAAGTTTGCCAAGTTCTCAACTCTGTAAGTCGATAATTTTCACATTTGGGAATTCTTCAGCCAGTATTCTTTTCTGCCTTACTTTCTCTCACTTGTATTCTTGTGATTTTAGTTTCATATATGTTGGAGCACTCTATATTGTCCCACAGGTAATCATAGCTCTGTTGTCATTATTATTTATTTTCTCTGTTCATTTGATTAGGTAATTTTTCTCAACTATGTTCCAGTTAACTGACCATTTTTTCTGCCATCCCAAATTTGATGTTAAGCCTATTGTTTTTCTCTTCAGCTGTTCTACCTAACCATTTAGATTATTTTACATTTGCTATTTGTACGCTGAAATTTTCATGTTTACTTATTACTACCTTCTTTTTTTCAATTCCCTGAATATATTTATAAACCAGCATTAAAACCTTTTAACATTACAGATAAATTTGAAGTTTCCTCTAACTCATAACCTTAATCCTGGCCCCCTCTATCCTCTTTGTAGGTAATGACTATAATTTGTGTATCATTCTAGACATATGTTAGGGTTTTGCATATATTTACATATATGTATATGTTTCCATATGCTATAAGGGTATACTACTACTATAGTTTGATCATGAGAGCAATTTGTAAGTCTAAAATTCCTCATTATACATTCAATTCAGTTATATCAGTTCTATTCGTTTTGCCAATATTAAATATTAATGATATTAACTTTAAATGATAATATTAAAATGTAACGTGTTGTGTGCCTACCTACATAAGAGACTTTACATATATAGTCTCAATTGATTTAATAGTCACAAGAATTTTGTAAAATAGAAGCTATTCTCAACCTATAGAGGAGGAGTCAAATATTCAGAAACATTAAATAATTTGCCTGCTGAAATAGTTTATGGATGACAGAAAAAGAATCTGAGTTTCTGCCTTGCTAATGTTAAAGTCCCAGCCCTACCCTATGCCACAGTGGCTCTCCACAAAAGAAACACAGTGTTCTATATTAGAAAAGAATTATTTATTGTCAATAAACACTATGCAACATAAACCACTAAAATTCAACTAAAATCACATTCACAAACCTGCGACAGAAATGACATACTCTAATGGTTTCAGTGGCTGTTTGAAACAAAAATGTCTTGGTTATATATGATTTGAGATAGCAGAAAAAGATCCCAGATCATAATAAATAAAGTGGAACCTTCTAACTAACCCGTCATTTACTACAACAGTTTGTATAGCAAAGTGCGCTGCCCATCTAAATTTTTTTACAAATAGCTTTATGAGGCACCTAAAACTCTTTAATATTTCAATAATTTTAAAAATATAGAGATTCTCTAAACAATTATAGCAACTTTTACTTTGAAAAATTCTTCATATTTCCATAAAAATTTATCTTTACAAACAAACAGTGTTGCATTCCCTACCACTACTGAGTGTGATGAGGTAAGCTCTACAGTCAGTAAATTACATTTTAGGAAACTCCATACTTCTTGATAAAAATAATTTTAAAAGTGAAAAGGAAAACAGTAAGGACTGTTTTCCTACTTGGCCAGTATGGTGAGACAGTCAATACAGGATATTGGTCCAAATATTCCTAATAATTGCACAAAATTTGAGTAACTGGCCTAAAAGATATGAATTATAATGATCACATACAAAAGAATCTCAAACAATTTAACTAACTATAATTATTTTTCTGGTTTACAATTGGTCATTTCTGCTTTTTCTCAGAATCAGCCCATTCACTGGAGGTTCTTTACTTACAGATTTGATATATAAATTTTAGTATTTCATGAAGGGGCAAGATGAAAACTAGTTGTGGGTGGAAACACTCAGCAGCAATAAGCTTTCAGACCCTGATTATCAACTAATTATATTCCACTGGATGACTAAGCTAAGAAGATTCTTTTTTTTCTCCGATCATGTAATGAAATATAAACAGCAAGAATATTTTTTAACTTCAACAAAAGTTCCAAAAAAATATTACAAGGCAAACATAAAATAAAACCATAACAAGAGTATATAATAAATAGCTTACAAAGAGACCTTGTAAAACAACTGGGTGCAGAGATTCCCTCTGGTATGAATAATATATGATTCTTTTGACACATGAACCCTACTTTACAATTAGTTAACAAATAAGAAAGAGGATTTTAAATATTGTCTTACTTTATATCTCACTTCACATAATTAAAAAAAAAAATGTGGGTGTGGTAAGGGTTTCATCTTCTTATTGGGGCTACTATTTAAATTTTAGCAAAGGCATTATCCAGTGAATAAAGTATACTTATTACCATTTGGAAACAAAATTATGAAAAAAATATAAAAATGATGGCTAAAAAATTGACAGTGACTATATTTGCCTTATGTTAAAGAAACTAAATCAATAACATCATGATGAATATCCATATTCTAATTTTATTTTTAAACTTAATGAGATGACTGTAGAAGTTGTGCAAATGTTAAATCTTAGTAACACAACGCGATGATATCAATAAAGTGAGTTCCAGTTTTGTAGCATCCTAGGGCAGGCCTTCATCTAAATTTCAAGCAAGCCCGTAGAAGGCCACAGAAATGCTGAATATATCAAATACAACAAATGAATAGGATGAAGGCCCCAGTAAGAGCAGACGGACTCTGGAGAGGTCACAGTAATGTGGTAATATAATATGACGGGAAGAATGTGGAAATGGGAATCTAGGGTAGGGTCTTGGATTGTAGTTCTGATTCTGTCACTACTTGCTTTGTGACTCTGGGAAAGACATTACATTTCTCTGGCCTGGATTTACTTAAAATAAGATGAAAGGGTTGGCCCAATAGGCTGTAACTTATTTTCCAGCACTTTTTTTCTGTGATGAAGATTGGCCCTGAGCTAACATCTGTTGCCAATCTTCCTCTTCTTTTGCTTGGGGAAGATTGTCGCTGAGCTCACATCTGTGCCAATCTTCCTCTATTTTATGTGAGATGCCACCACAGTGTGGCTTGATGAATGGTGCTAGGTCTGCACCCAGGGTTCTGAACCTGTGAGCCATGGGCCACTGAAGGGGAGCATGCGAACTCAACCACTATGCCACTGGGCTGGCCTCCCACCACTTTTTTTTTTAAGTAAACTTTTTAATTTGAGATAATTTTAAATTTATATACAGTTGTAAGAAATAATACAGAGATCTTATGTACCCTTCAACCACTTTTCCCCAATGGTAATATATTGAAAAACTATAGTAAAAATCACAACCAATTAATATTGATATTAATATAGTCAAGATACAGAATAATTCCATCACCACAAGAATCCCTCATCTTGCTGTTTTATAGCCACACCCTCTTCCAGTCTACCTTACCCTTTCCTTAACCCCTGGAAAATCCGTTCTCCATTTCTATAATTTTGTCTTTTCAAGAACTTTAGAAAAGGGTAGTCATACAGTACGTAAGGTTTTGGGAATGACTTTTCACTTCATAATTATCTGGAGGGTCATTGAGGTTGCTGCGTGTATTAATAGTTCATTCCTTTTGGTTATTGAGGAGTAGTCCATAGTTTGGATGTACTAAAGTTTGTTTGATCATTCATCCATTATCTGAGGTATTTGTAATTTGGGGCTATTATGAATAAGCTGCTATAAACATTCATGTGTAGGTTTTTGTGTGAACACAAGTTTTAATTTCTCTGAGATAGCTGCCCAAATGGGTCATAGGACAGTTGCATGTTTAGTTTTATTTATGAAACACAAACTTTTCCTAAGTGGCCGTATCATTTTATATCCCAACCAGTTATGTACAAGTGATCCACTTTTCCACATCTTCACCAGCATTTGGTGTTGTAAGCATTTTTTACAGGCATATCTTGGGGATATTGAGAGTTTGGTTCCAGAACAGTGCAATAAAGCAAATATTGCAGTAAAGTGAGTCACATGAATTTTTTGGTTTTCAGCATATAAAAGTTATGTTTACATTATCCTGTAGTCTATTAAGTGTACAATAGCATTATGTCTAAAAAATCAATATACCTATCTTAATTAAAAAATACTTTATTGCTAGAAAATGCTAACCATCATCGGAGCCTTCAGCAAGGTTACAGATCTTTTTGCTGGATGAGGGTCTTACCTTGATGCTGATGGCTGCTGAGTGATCAGGGTGGTAGTTGCTGAAGGTTGGGGTAGCTGTGGGAATTTCTTAAAATGAGACAACAATAAAGTTTGCCGCATTGATTGTCTCTTTCATGAATGATTTTGCTGTAGCATGGGATGCTTTTTGATAACATTTTAACCACAGTAGAACTTCTTTCAAAATTGCTATCAATCCTCTCAAACCCTGTCACTGCTTGATTAAGTAAGGTTATGTAATATTCAAAATCCTTTGTTGTCATTTCAACAACCCCCACAGCATCTTTACTGGGAGTAGATTTCATCTTAAGAAACCACTTTCTTTGCCAAGATCCATCAGAGGAATCACTGTCTATGACAGCTATAACCTTACAAAATGTATTTCTTATATAATAAGACTTGAAAGTTGAAATTAGTCCTTGATCCATGGGCTGCATAATGGATGTTGTGTTAGCAGGCATGAAAACAACGTTAATCTCATTGTACATCTCCTTCAGAGCTCTTGGATGACCAGGTGCATTTTCAATGAGCAGTAATATTTCGAGAGGAATCTTTTTTTCTGAGCAGTAGTTCTCAACCGTGGGCTTAAAATATTCAGTAAACCATTTTGTAAACAGATGTACTATCATCCAGACTTTGTTGGTCTATTTATAGAGCCCAGGCAGAGTAGCTTTAGCGTAATTCTTAAGGGCCCTAGGATTTTTTGAATGGTAAATGAGCATTGGCTTCAACTTAAAGTCACGGGCTGCATTAGCCCCTAACAAGAGAGTCAGGCTGTCCTTTGAAGGTTTGAAGACAGTCACTGACATCTCCTCTCTAGCTATGGAAGTCCTACATGCCATCTTCTTCCAATATAAGGCTGTTTCATTTGGAAATGGGTGAAATTGGAAATCTGCCATTTAATGCAGCACTTTCATTACTTATCTTAGCTAGATCTTCTGGATAAGCTGCTGCAGCTGCTACGTCAGCACTTGCTGCTTCACCTTGCACTTTCATGTTATGGAGATGGTTTCTTTCCTTGAACCCATGAACCAACTTCTGCTAGCTTCAAACTTTCCTTCTGCAGCTTCCTCACTTCTCTCAGCCTTCAGAGAACTGAAGAGAGTTAGGTCCTTGCTCTGGTTTAGGCTTTGGCTTAAGGGAAAGTTGTGGCTGGTTTGATCTTCTATCCAGACCACTAAAATTTTCTCCATATCAGCAATAAGGCTGTTTCACTTTCTTATCATTCATGTGTTCACTGGAGTAGCACTTTTAATTTCCTTCAAGAACTTTTCCTTTGCAGTCACAATTTGTCTCACATTTGGTGCAAGAGGCTTAGTTTTCAGACTTTCTCAGCTTTTGACATGCCTTCCTCACTAAGCTTAATAATTTCTAGTTTTTTACTTAAAGTGAGAGATACGTGACTCTTCCTTTCACTTGAACACTTAGAGGCCATGTAGGGTTATTAATAGGCCTAATTTCAATATTGTGTCTCAGGGATTAGGGTGGTCCGAAGAGGGAGAGAGACAGAGGACCATCGGTTAGTGGAGCAGTCAGAACACACACATTTATGGGTTAAGTTCACCATCATATAGGGATGGTTCGTGACACCACAAAACAATTACAATAATAACATCAAAAATCATTGATCATAGATCACAATAACAAATATAATAATAAAAAAGTTTGAAATATTGCAAGAATTACCTAAATGTGACATAGAGACACAAAGTGAGCAAATGCTGTTGGAAAAATGGTGCTGATAGACCTGCTTGATGCAGGGTTTCTACAAACTTTCAATTTATAAAAAGCACCATAAAGTGAAGTGCAATAAAATGAGGTATGCTTGTATTGCAGCCTTTCTGATAGTCATGTCTTGATACCTCATTTTGATTTTAATTTGCATTTCCCTAACGGATACCAATGCCAATATCTTTTCATGTACTTATTTGCCATCTGACTATCTTCTTCAATGAAATGCTTCTTTATATCTTTTGCCCATTTTCTAATTTGATTGATACTTTTTATACTGTTGAGTTGTGAAAGTTCTTTATATATTGTGGAACTAGACCTTTGCTTGATACGGGTTTGCAAAGAATTTCTCCCAGTCTTAGCTAGTCTTCTCATCCCCTTCACAAGGCCCTTCATGGAGAAAATGTTTACTTTTGATTAAGTTCAATTTACCTTTTTTTTCCCACTATAGATCCTGCTTTGGCTGTTAAGTCAAAAAACTCTTTGCCAAGCCCTTACATCCTGAAGATTCTCCCTTTTTTCTAAATGTTTTATAGTTATATGTTTTACATTTAAGTTCATGATGCATTTTCAGTTAATTTTTGTATAAGATGTGAGGCTGAGGTCAAAGCGAATTTTGTTTTTTGTCTATAGAGGTCCAGTTTCACCAGCACTGCTTGCTGAAAAGACCATCTTTCCCCTACTGCATTGCTTTCCTAACTTCGTCAAAAATCGGTGGGGCATATTTGTGTAGGCTCATTTCTGTGTTCTCTATTCTGTTACATTGACTTATTTATCTACCCTTTCACCAAAACTACTGTCTTGATTGATGTAGGTATATAATAAGTCTTGAAATAGGGTAGACTTTATTTGTTCCACTTTATTGTTCTTTTTCAAAACTGTTTTAGCAATTCTAGTCCTTTGACTTATCATATAAATTTTAGAATAATGTCTATATCTACAAAAAACTCTTGCTAAGACGTTGACAGGAATTGTGTTAAACCTGTACATTAATTTGAAGAAAACTGACATATCTACTAGATTGAGTCTTCCAATCCGTGAACATGGCATGTCTCTACATTTATTTATATCTCCATTCATTTTGTTCATCAGTGATTTGTAGTCTTCAGCACACAATACTATACAATTTTTCACCGAAGGTTAGATTTACACTTACGTTTTTTGCTTTTTAAAGCAATCGTAAATTTTTGTATCCATCTGTTCACTGCTAGTATACAGAAATGCAATTGATTTCTGTATGTTCATCACATATTCTACTACCTTGCTGAACTCACTTAGTAGATCCAGAAACTTTTTTGGTAGACTACTTTGAATTTACAACAATTATGCCATCTGCAAATAGTTGCATTTCTTCCCTTACAATTTGCATGCTTCTTATTTTCTTTTTTTCCCTTATTGCAATAGCTGAAACTTCCAGGACTGTGTTTAATAAGAGTAGTGTGAGTGCAAATCCCTCCCTTGTTCTCAATCTTAGGAGAAAAGCTTTCAGCTTTCACCATTAAGTCAAATGTTATCTATAGTTTTAATTTTAAGTGCTCTTCATCAAGCTGAGGGAGTTTCCTTCTATTGCCATTTTTTAAGAGTTTTCAACCATGAATGGATATTGATTATTTTCAAATATTTTTAAAACATTGATTAATATGATCATATGATTTTTCTTCTTTAGCCTGTGAATATGGTTGATTATGATGTTGAATTTTTGAATGTTGAACAAGACTTGCATCCAAGGAACAACCTCCACTTGGTCTTGCTGTATAATTCTTTTTATATATTGCTGAATTAAATTTGCTAATACTTTGTCAGGAATTTTTACATCTATATTCCTGGGGGATACTGGTGTGTAGTTTTCCCTTTTTTGCACTATCTTTGTCTGGTTTTGGTATCAGGTAAATACTAGTTTCATAAACTGGAATGGGGAATGCTCTCACCTCTTCTCTTTTCTGGAATAAGTTGTGTAGAATAATGTTAATTCTCCTTTAAGCATTTTATAGATTGCTCCAGTGAAACCTCTAGGCCTGGAGAGCTCTCTTTAAAAGTTTTAAATTATAAATTTAATTTCCTTTAGTGCTCGCTGCAGCAGCACATATACTAAAATTGGAAAGATACAGAGAAGATTGGCACGGGCCCTGTGTGAGGATGACACACAAATTCATGAAGCATTCCGTATTTTTGTAATGTACAGCATTGGGAACAGTCAATAATACTGCAATAACTCTGTATGGTGACAGATGGTTACCAGACTTGTCATGGTGATCATGTCATAATGTATACAAATGTCGAATCACCATGTTGTACATCTATAACAAATATAATATTGTATGTCAACGACACTTCAATAATGAATAAATAAATAAATACATAAAGTATATGCATTGCAGCATTGCCTACCATGGTAAAAATTTGAAATGACATAATGGTTGTCAAAAAGTGATTGAAATAAAATAAAATGCAATAGAAATACTTAAACTCATGCTATAGACGTGTATTTATTGACTTTGGAATAAAGTATACAATATAATGAACAAAAAAGGAAAAAATAAAATCAATTTCCTTTATAGTTACAGGGATGTTCAAATTATCCAATATTGGGTGATATGTGGTAGTTTTGTTTCTTGAGGAATTAATCCAATCCAGCTATGTTGTCAAATTTACGTTTATACAGTTGCATAAAGCATCGTCTTATTATTCTTTTGCTATCTGGAGTGTCTGCAGGGAAATCCCGTTTCATTCCTGATATTGGTAACTTGTGTCTTTTTTTTTAGTTTGCCAAACTTACAAAAAAATTTTGTCATTTTTATGATCTTTCAAAGAACCAGCTTCACTTCATTTATTTTCTCTATTTTTTTCGCTTTCAATTTTATTAATTTCTTCATTTATTGTTCTTATTTTCTTCCTTCTGCTTACTTTGAGCTAATTTGATAATTTGTTTTCTAAGTACTTGATGTGGGGGCTTAGATTACTGATTTGAGATTTTCTTCTTTTCAAATTTATTAACTTAGTTATAAATTTTTCTCAGCATCGTTTTAGCTGTATCACGCAAATATTATGTTCTATTTCATTTCTATATAGTTCACTGCATTTTAAAATTTTTTCTTTGAGAACTCCTCATTCACATGTGGAATGTTTACAAGTGTTATGTCCTCTTTGACATATGGAATGTTTACCTGGAAACTTCGTTTCCACGTTTTTGAAGACTTTCCTATTATCTTTCTGTTATTGATTTTTAGATTGACTTGGTGTCAGAGAATACATGCTTTTAAATTTTTGAGATTTGTTTTATAGCCTAGGATACGGTCTATTTTGGTACATGCTCCTTCGGCACTGAAAAACAACGTGCATTCTGCTGTTGAGTGGCGTTCTCTATAATGGTTAATTAGATCCCACTGGTTGATGATGTTGTTGAGTGATTTTATAGTCTTGATGATTTCCTGTCTAGTTGTTCTTACAATATTAGGTAGCATGGTGGTGAAGTCTCCCACTATATTGTATGTTTGTTTATTTATCTTACATTTTCTTTCAGTTCTATGAATTTTTGTTTCACTTATTTTGCAGTTCTATTGTTCGGTCACATACAATTAGATTGCTCTGACTTCTTGGTGGTATGACCCTTTTATCATTAGGTAATTCCATTCTCTGTCTCTGACAATTTTCTTTACTTTGCAGTCTACTTTATCTGATATTAAAACATACTTTACCTGATAATAATTTTTGCATGATATATCTTTTCCATTATTTTATTTTCAACCTTCCTATATCACCTATATCATTATGTTTACAGCAAGTTTCTTGTAGACAAAATGTATCTGGGTTAGGTCTTTAATCCATGCTAATAATCTCTTTTAATTGGTATATTTAGATCATTTACATTTAATGTGATTTTTGATATGTTACACCTTAAGTTTGCTATTTAAATTATTTTTCTGTTTCTTCTCTATTTTTTTCTTTCTGTTTTCTTTTCACTGTTTCCTATTGGTTTTTGAAAAATTTTAATAATAAAATTTTGATTTCCCCATAGTGTTTTTAAATGTGTCTCATTGTATAGTTTTTTAGTGGTTACTCTAGGATTCACATTGTATTTATGTAACTTATCAGTCTTCTAGGGCTGTCATTTTTCCAGTTCAAGTGAGATATGGAAACCTTACCTCCCTTTACATCCCTTCAACTTTGCCTGTTTATGGTTTAATTGCCTTATATTTTCTATATATGCACTTAGAATCATGTCAGAAAGTATTTTTTGCTTCTACTGTCAATCACAATTTAGAAAACTAAAGATTTACCCATATGTTTGCTTATACTGTTCATTTTTCCCTTCTTCATGTTCCAAAGTTTCTTCTTTTATTATTTCCTTTTTGTTTAGCCATTTATTTAGCATAGGTCTGGTAGTAACAAATAATCTTAGTTTCCCTTCATCTGATAATTTTTTCATTTCTCTTTAATTCCTGAAGTAAATTTTTTCTGGATTTAGGATTCTGGTTTGACAGTTCTCTTATTTTCAGCACTCAAAATATATGTTGCTACTTCCTTCTCACCTTCATGATTTCTAATGAGAAATACAACATCATTCAAATTGATTTTCTCCTATAGGTAAGGACTTGTTTATCTCTTGCTCTCTTCAAGATTTTTCTCTGTCTTTAGTTTCCAAAAGTTTGACTATATATGATATGTCTTGCTGTGGAATTATTTGGGTTTATCCTGTTTGGAGTACACTCAGTTTCTTGAATCTGTGGGTTTACATATTTTGCCAAATTTGGAAAGTGAGCAACTTTATGTTTTCAAATGTTTTTTGAAGGCTACCTTTTTTTCTCTCTCTTTCCAGGGCTCTGATGACACACGAATGTTAGATATTTTGTTATAGTCCCACAGGTCCCTGAAGTTCTATTTTGTTTTTGGTTTTAGAATTGTTTTGTGTGCATACCTGCATGTGTGCATGTGCACACACATATGCTTATTATCTGTGTTGTTCAGATTGGGCATTTTCTATTTTTTGATCTTCTAGGTCACTGATTCTTTCCTCTGACTCTCCATTCTGCCCTTGAGCCCATACATTGAGTTTTTTATTTGGTTATTGTATTTTTCATTTCTAACATTCCCAGTTGGGCTTTCTTTATATCTGTTATTTTCTTTGCTTAGATTTTCTATTTCTTTGAAAAGACTTTCTACTTTTTATTGTTTCAAGTGTACTTGTAATAATTTATTTTTTATTTTTATGATGGCTCTTTTTAAAAAATCTCTGTCTGATAATTCTAATATCTCTCTCATCTCAGTGTTGGGATCTACTGGTCATCTTTTTTCATTAGTTTAAGGTCTTCCAGTTTCTTGATGAGTGATTTTCAATGAATCCTGGATATTTTACATATTATTTTATGAGAGTCTAGAAATTATTTAAACTTTGTGTTTTGGGTGGCTCACTCTGACACAATTCCATCAGGGGAATGGCAATGGGAGAGCACTGCCTCATTACTGCCTGGTGGGGACAGAGGTTCAGCTTCGTCACATGCCTCTCTTCATTACTGCTTGGCAGGACTTGGTACTCTAGCTCCCCATGTGATCCTCACTATTAGCAAAGAGGGAGGGGGATTCATTAATATAACATAATATTGTTAACAAAGTAGTGAATTCCAGTCTTGTGGCATACAAGATTTCCTCTATCTTTCAAACTCTCACCAAGTACACAGAAATACTGAAAAGACAAAATACAATGAATAGGTAAGACGAAGGCCCCAAAAAGAGCAGACAGACTCTGGAATAGGTCACAGTTATGGCAGTAATATAGCAGGAGACAAATGCTACAGTGGCCATCTAAGGTCTTAAATTTTAATCTTGATTCCGTAACTACCGAGCTTTGTAACTTTGGGAAAGTCACTCAACTTCTCTGGCCTTGGTTTCTTAAAATAAGAGGAAAGCACTGTGCCAGCTGTGCCATAATTTACTTTCCTGTTTTAATACTCTATGATTAGTTGTTTAAAATGAGAATTACAGAGGATGGCATATCAACAATTCTACATACATCTCAAATCAACTTTATAAACATAGTCATTATTATAATTCGAAGAAATGAAATTTTGAGGAAATAAAACTTCGAGAAAATGTGTCCTCTTTGAGCTCACGAAAGTGATGCCAACTTATAGTTGGAGAACCATCTTGACCCCTGCTTTTCAAAGCCCAGACTCCCATCTACCTGCAGCAGAATCACCTGGTGAACTTGCTCACTGTGGATTTCCTGAGCTCCAGCCCCCATCAATATGAACTTATTTTTTAAAGTGGGAACCAGAGAACTGTATTTTAAAAGGCCCTGCTTATGAATATTATGCACAGTAATGGTTGTGAGCCACTGCTGTAGGCTTCAAGAAATTATTTTCAACCTTCAAGAAAAAAGAAAGCCAATATGCTATATCCAAAGAGAATAATGGGTCAATGAATTGAAATTCTTGAAATGAATTACAAACAATTATGATCAGGGAGAAATGGAGTTTACACTTTTAACACAATATAATTACACAAGGATTCTGGTAAGCTTATGTTTTAAATAACCACGTAAGAAATTTGGATGGGGATCAAATAAAGATAAAACACGTGACACAAAACTATAAGAAGGCTAATATTTATAATGAACTATGATTTTTAATATTTCAAAGAACCCCAAGAAAATTTATTTCTATGTGTAAGGCAAGAAAGAAGGACAACTGAGTTTACTGCTTGGTAGAAGTGGTAAAAGGTTATTATACCTTATACATAGAAGAATTCAACAAATATCAACTTTAATCTTCTCAATCACATAGAAAAAACATCTGCAAACAATCATGGCTAAGATGGAACATTAAATATACTGCATTCATTCATTAGGATAAATTTCAAAAACAACTTGCACTTCATATAAAATGCCCTATTATGCACATAATATTGTCTTATATGGCTAAGCATATTTTTCTAGGGAGATGTTCTCCCTCAAATTCTCAAAAGATATTATGATTCCAAGTAGCTTAGCACGTTAGTTTGCCTTTTTAGAGCACCATAGTTTAAGAGATACAGATAAGAACTTGCTCTACTTTTTGTGAGTTTTTCCATGTGGTCTTTTCTTTAAGAAAAAATTCATTGAGCATCTATTGTCCACCTGATGTAGGACTTACAAGGAGAAATAAAAAGGTATTTGTTCTCAAGAAGCTCACATACTGAAACCAGAGAATTAAGTTACATGGTAGTGATAATAATAATGGTGCTCTGCTATTTTTGACAGCATAAAAAGTGAGCAAATATAGTCACTCGCTGTGTAACAATGGGGATACGTTCTGAGAAATGCATCATTAGGCAATTTTGTCATTGCGAGAACATCATAGAGTGTACTTACACAAATCCAGATGGTATGGCCTACTACACACCTAGGCTATATGGTATTAATCTTATGGGACCACTGTTGTATATGTGGTCCATTGTTAACTGAAATGTCATTATGCAGCACACGACTGTAAATGGATTAAGTTCTTTTTTCTGTCTAAGCCAATAATCTTGTTGAGGTTAGATGTTCTTCCTTCATTAAGGCCATCAATGGTTGCAATGTGTGCTCAGAATTCACATCTTATGTTTTATAATAGGATCTCAGACTAAGTTATGATTAGTATTAACATGCTTATAATCAAGACTTGAGGTTGTCTTTAAGATCCCAAATGATTAAAGAACTGTTGTAGGATTTAACTTTGGAATTCCCTAATTGCTCTTACTTACTAAAAACTTTAGATTACATTCATTATATTCATGTGCCAACACATGCATGCACACAGGCACACACACGCACACATACTATTCTATTGCCTTTCATTATGTTAAGTTTTCTGAATAATGAAAATTAAGAACAAGATTTTCAAAGTATTAGAGTCTTTTTAAGGAGCCATACAGACTTTATTTCCTGGAGTTTAAAATATTTATTTTCATCATATCCTTCACATCCCTTAAAAAAAACAACTCTGCTCACCATTACTCTTTGCATTATGTGCATATTACTAAATTATATTTGAGATTAAAATTACAAATAAATGATCATAAGAGAAATAAATGTATAACATAAGCAGGCATGATGTTCTAAGAAAAGAAATTTGCATGCATGCAAGCTTGTGCCCATGAACATGAGAATTTAGTTAGGGATGAAGTGCTGAAGCATATTCTCATGACAGGATGAATCTATTAGTGTAGTTAAGTATTTGCAGACCTTGTTCATTTCCAAATACTTTACTAATGCCGGAAACAAGACAATTCCTGGTTTGTAAAATAGAACAAACCACCCTAAAACATCTGGCATACTTACACACTTTTCGCTGTCAAATACATAGCACAAATGTTTATTTGACTCAGAATCTTTGCATATGAAAGTGAATATCCTCTTGTCAGTTTTATCATCTGCACAAAATGATATTCTGTGAAGCTGGCAATTGTGTTGGACTTCCTGTGAACACAGATGGAAATAAACATAGTTGAAGAGATTTTTTTTCCTTTTCTGAAATACCAGCTTGTGTTAATAACAGACAACTTATGACTTTAAAAGTGAAACTATAATCTGTCAAACGTTGGTTTTATAATTACATACACCACAAACTTAAACAAATATGTAATGGAGATGGACCTCCTGACTCAGGATTAAACTAAGATGGTCATTTCAATAGTACTTAGAAAAACACAAGCAAAATACAAGAGGATCAGAGGTTTATGGACTTTCTGAGCTACAAGGAATTTTAAGAGACCATTACTTTAAACTCTGCAGTTTTACTTCGGAGGACATTGAGATTCAGAGAGTTAAGATACTCCCAGAAGGTTACAGAATTATCAGAACCTTTTTAAACCAGAACACTTCGCATTTTATCTTCCTGCAAGTAACTACCATTACAGTTTAAAACAAGTTCATCTGCACACAGGTTCATATGAAACACACTACCATTTCATCCTTAGTTTTCTTATTAAATTGTATTTTACATGTCTTCATCGTAACTCATAAACTCTTGAACCTCTTCTGTCTAGGAAGATCATCTTTCCTCGCCACTTCCGTAATGTGTTTCACTGGAGCAGTGAATGAGGAAGGTCTAAACAGCCAGCATCCAAATGACTGAATCAACGCTGCCAGTCAATACAAAGATAAATGCTGCAAAAAATAAATAAAATACACACACACGCTGCAACTATAGCTTCTGTCACTGCATCCTTCCAACTTCAGGGTTGACCTCTCAGCTTGCTGAGATTTGATCTATCACCCTGGTTCACATTACTGCTCATCAGACTAAAATGAGTACGTAAAATGAGATATATAAATAAAGGTTAACAGAATTTCTCTGCAGCACTGCATTCTTTCCCTACATAGAAACCAAATGGTAAGTCATCAAAGGGTTGTTTGGCAAGCATGAAAATTAAAATGAGGAAGTATATTGTATGACTGTGTGGTGAACCAGAATTTGCCACCCCCAAATGTGATTCTTTGGCTTGATTATTTTTAAAACAAAAGACTCAGAAAGAAACTTTGATCTTTCCCCCAACTGCCTAAAAGAATTTAAGATAGAAGGCCTGTCCCAGGAAGGAGCTATCACCATAGATAACTCTAGGTGTGGAAATAGGGATGAACCTAGCAAGGCCCATCTAATCAAAGTCCTTCCCATGTTGATTGTTTTAGTAAAGTATGGCAAACATTTGTTTACCAAACATTTGCTTTTCCATCTCCATGTGAATTGCCTTTCTCCCCTCTAAAGTCCCAAACTACTACCCCCAAGAACGTCCTTTGTCTTTAGCTGAAGATGCTATTTAAGGTGGTGGCTTCAGCCATTTTGGCAAGTTACTCAGTTTTCCTGGGTTTCTCCCATGTATATATGTTATTGAACTTGTCTGATGTTCTCCTGTTATTCTGTCTCATGTCAATTTAATACTTAGACCAGCCAGAAGAACCTACAGTAGAGGAATCTTCTTTCTCCTCTACAGTTTTTTGTAATTACTAGATTACTAAATAGTCTGATCCATCCATTTCAGAAACAGAGAGGAACAATGCTAAAAAGAAGAGCTCAACACCAAGGCTTTTGATGAGGGCATCTTCCCTTCCTGTGGTTAGTGCTAGATGGATAATGATCACATTTGTCTGAGACTATTCTTTTCCTATACTTTGTCTGACTGACTAGTCTCTTTCTCATTGACATATCTTTTGTTTTATTGTTAATAAAGCATTTGTTAATAAATAAGCAGTTGTAGGGGAGCAGAATTTGCCACTCCAAAATATATCTCTTTAACATAAAGATTATTTTAGGCTGATTTTTTAAGAAACTGCAGACACAGGAAAAGCTCTGAAAACAGTAGAAATTACCTTTTGTAAAAAAACATTTACATTTATAAGGACATTTCCATTTGTAAGAGCGCCTCCTTCTCTGTTCCAGAAAGAGGAGGATATCTAAATCTGCAGAAACTCTTACCAATGGAGAAGGCAAGGACTTAAACCTGCATGATAGCTTTATCTTTGTTTACTGTGCTTGTCCTGGTGACGTCCCATAATTGACTCTCCCACCCCCAACATCGTATTTTGATGTTAGCTGAGGATAGTATTTAAGGTGATAGCTTCCACCATTTCAGAGAGTTACTCAGTTTTCCTGGGTCTTTCCCATATATACAGGAGGTATACATCTTATTAAATTTGTTTGTTTTTCTCATGTCAGTTTAATTCTTAGACCAACCACAAGAACCTAAAAAGGTAGAGAAAAAATTTTATTGCCCCACACAGTCAATCAAGCAATAGCCTTCGGTCACACTGTAGCTCCCAAACACTGACAGCAGGTCAACATCACGTTATTAATTGCATAATCATGTTAATGATACATAAAGAGAAATATTATTGCTATACAATATAGAAAAATGACTTGTTCTTTTCCATTTATAAGAGAAACTATAAGTAACATGAAAACATACCATTTACACAGCTGGTGGTGAAACCTATGCAGTCCTCATTCAGTCACCAACCAGTATGATCACAGAAAGCCTTTGGTTATGACAGTTGGGAATCATCTTAATTTTTTCTTTTTAAATATATTGCAAATATTTATTGAGATTTTTTTTTTTTAAGGAGGATTCGCCTTGAGCTAACATTGCCACCAAAAATAAATCCCCAATTCACCTAAACCACATCTTTCCAGCACTACATAATCTTCATTTGGAGGACAAGGGAAAAAAGTAGAAAGGGAAAAAGACACAGAAAGGATATTTGAGACAATGGAGATTGCTTTTCACTTCCATTTTCATCCCTTCAAATGGGAGAAAAAATGGTCTATTTCCTATCAAGTCCATAAATTTTTAAATCCTGCCTAATACATGTAATTATACAATGAATAAATTTATTTTAGGAGCATTTGATTGTATTTTTCCTAAATTACAACTTATATCCAAAATAAAATGAATGAGAGATGTTTTTTCTGGTTTACTCATGTCCCCTCAAACACTGGTTACTAAATGCCTATCTGTGAACAGGCTGTAGGAGAGTCATATGGGCAGGTTTGTTTGTTTGTGTGAGTTGTTTTCCTTTTTTTATAATATAGATTCTAAGTCTTGTTCTGCAGATTCTGCATCTGAAAGGCCTGGGTGTAGTCCAGCAATCACCATTCTTAGGAGTCTCCTCCTAGGCACTGATGCCTAGCAGAGCTGGTAAATCTCTCTTTTAGATTACCTATATTTTTTTATGGATTCTAAAAATGGCATGTTCCATATAACCACTATTATGAATAGAGTCAGATACACTATATTCATATGTAATATATATGTTAAAAGCCAGTTGCTCTCATTCAGATGTAATATAACTGAATTTACAAAACATTTCAAAGATTTTAAAACTTCAAGATCACTCTTAAAGTTTGGTAGGGATGAAAATGGAGGTACTACTTTCCCACTAAAAGCGTGAAAAACTTACTTTTGGGAGAAAGATTCAATCGGGTCTCTTGAAAATTACCTAGTAAGTATAGGAAATTGAGACTTTGAGACGTGAAAGAAAAGTATTGGTATTACTGATTTGGATAAGGCAAAATACAATGATCAAAAGTCAAATAGCTATGCAGGGTGGTGGTGGCAGCTGGTGGCAGTTCCACATGCACATGATTGCTTGTGGGGCAGTGGTGGTATGGCAGCAGTCCCTGCTCACAATGGTCAGTGGAGCAGTGGCAGCATTGGCACCCCTGATACCAGCTCCATGAGCAGCAGGAGCTGCATACAAGTCCCTGGGTCCCCAGGACCCCACCAGAGATACTGACACCCATGAGCCCAGCACCCTTTGCAGTTGTGCAGCCAGCACCCTCAGACAACTGGAGAACAGCAATGCAGATAACACATGGGACAATGGCATCTAAGCCTGCAGAGAGACAGTAGAGGAACATGAGACCCAAGTGACCAGAACCAAAGTAACTGATGCCATACCCAAATAAGAAAAGGTGATTACTACCACAAATACACCAGCAGAGGATCAATTCATCAAACACCACGAAGAACTATAGTAACACTGTACAACAAAAGAAAAATGACAACTCTCAGGAGAGAGAACTAAGATTTTTTAAAAATGAAGAAATTCTTTGAGAAATATCTGACTCAATTAGAAAAAGCAACATAAGGATTCTAGGCATCCCAGAAGGAGAAGGGAGGGAGAAAGGAGTAGAGAGCTTATTCAAAGAAATAATAGCTGAGAACTTCCCAAACCTGGAGAAAGAGCTGGACATGTAAGTACATGAAATCAATAGAACTCCTAATTACATCAATGTAAAAAGATCTTCTCCAAGGCATATAATAGTAAAACTGTCAAAAGTCAATGACAAAGAAAAGATGTTAAATGCAGCAAGAGAGAAGAAAATAACCTACAAAGGAACCCCACCAGGCTTTCAGTTTCTCAACAGAAACCTTACAGGATAGGAGAGAGTGGAATGATATATTCAAAATACTGAAAGACAAAAACTATCAGCCAAGAATACTCTATCCAGAAAAATTATCCTTCAGATATGACAAAGAAAGAAAAGCTTTCCCAGACAAACAAAAGCTGAGGGAGCTCTTTGCCACTAGACCTACCCTACAAGAAATGCTGAAAGAAGCCCTCCTACCTGAAACAAAAAAGCAAAGGTTTACAAAGTTTTGAGCAAGGAGATAGACAGACAAAATCAGAAAATTTCAGCTCTACATCCAAATAGGTTAGTAAACACTTAATTAGAACATAAAGGATAAAAGAAAAAGAACCATCAAAAATAACTAAAAACAGTTCAATTTGGTCATAAACTCACAAAACAAAAAAGCATAATTTGTAACAACAAAAACATAGAAGGGGAAGAGGAGAGGGATGGAACCTGCATAGGCTAACGAAGACGAGAGACCATCAAAAAAAGGGCTACCTCATCTATGAGATGTTACATACAAACTTCATGTTAATCACAAAATAAAAAATCATAGCAGAGTACTAACACATAAACAAAGAGAAAACCAGCAAACTGAAATGGCAGATAGAAATACAAAGAAAAAGGAACAATGGAAACATAGAACAACCAGAAAACAAAAGATAAAATGGCAGTATGAAGCCCGCATATATCAATAATCACTCTAAAAGTAAATGGACTGAATTCATCAATCAAAAAACACAGAGTGGGTGGAGGGATTAAAAAACAAGACCCAATGATGGGCTGCCTCCAGGAGACCCATCTCAGGTCTAAAGATAAGCATAGGTTCAGAGTGAAAGGATGGAAGATGATACTCCGAGAAAACGACAAGCGAAAGAAAGCAGGTATAGCTATACTTGTATTAAGCAAAATAGTCTTCAAAATAAAAAAGATAACAAGAGACAAAGATGGGCACTATAAAATGATAAAAGGGACATTCCAGCAAGAAGACATAACACGTATTAATACATATGCACCTAACACAGGAGCACCAAAGTATATAAAGCAACTATTAAGAGACCTAAAGGGAGAAATTGACAGCAACACAATAACAGTAGGGCACCTTAACACCACACTTACATCAATGGATTGATTATCTTGACAAAAAGTCAAGAAAGAAACAGTGACCTTAAATGAAAGAGTAAACCAGATTGACTTAATAGAGATATATAGAACATTGCTTCCCAAAACAGGAGAATACACATTCCTCTCAATGCACATGGGTCATTCTCAAAGATAGGCCATATGTTGGGAAACAAGGCCAACCTCAATAAATTTAAGAAGATTTAAATCATATCTAGCATCTTTTCCAACCATAATGTTATGAAACTAGAAATCAACAACAAGAAAAAAGCTGGGAAAGATACATCTATGAGGAGACTAAACAACTTGCTACTGAACAACTATTGGATAGATACAGAAATTAAAAGAGAAATCAAAAAAGACCTGGAGACAAATGAAAATGAAAACACAATACATCAAAACCTATGGGATGCAGCAAAAGCAGTACTAAGAGGAAAATTTATAGCATTACAGGTTTACCTCAACAAACAAGAAAAATCTCAAATAAACAAGCTTAGTTTTTCCTAGAAGAAGAATTAGGAAAAGAAGAACAAACAAAGCCCAAAATCAGTAGAAGAAAGGAAATAATACAAATCAGAGCAAAAATAAGTGAAATAAAGACCAAGAAAACAATAGAAAGGATCAATAAAATTAAGACCTGATACTTTGAGAAGATAAGTAAAATTGACAATCCCTGGCTAGATTCACTAAGAAAAAAAAGACAGAAGACTCACATAAATAAAATCAGAAATGAAAGAGGAGAAATTACAACAGACACCACAGAAATACAAAGGGTTGTAAGAGAATACTGTGAAAAGCTATACATCAACAAACTGAATAACCAAGAAGAAATGAATAAATTCTTAGAACCATACAACTTCCCCAAACTGAATGAAGAAGAAATAGAGAATCTGAACAGACCAATAACAAGGAAAGAAATTGAAAGAGTAATCAAAAACCTCCCAAAAAGCAAAGTTCCAGGACCAGATGGCTTCTCTGGTGAATTCTACGAAACATTCAAAGAAAAGTTAATTCCCATCCTTCTCAAATTCTTCCAAATAAGTGAAGGGGATGGGATGCTTCCTAACTCATTTTACTAGGCCAACATAACCCTGATACGAAAACCAGACAAGACAACACAAAAAAGGAAAATTACAGGCCAACATCACTGATGAACATAGAGGCAAAAATCCTCAACCAAATATTAGTAAATCAAATACTACAATGCAATAAAAGGATCACAGACCCTGGTCAGTGGGATTTATATCAGGGACTCAGGGATGGTTCAATATCTGCAAATCAATCAATGTGATACACCACATTAACAAAATGAGGAATAAAAATTACATGATCATCTCTATAGATGCAGAGAAAGCATTTGACAAGATATGGCATCCACTTATGATAAAAACTCTGAAAAAATGGGTATAGGAGGAAAGTACCTCAACATCATAAAGACCATATAGGACAAACCCACAGCCAACATCATACTTAATGGTGAAAAACTGAACCCATTGCTCCGAGAACAGGAACAAGATGAGGATTCCCACTCTCACCACTCCCATTCAACACTGCAGTGGAAATTTTAGCTAGAGTAATTACGCAAAAAAAAGAAATAAAAGAGAGACAAATTGGAAGGGAAGGAGTGAGACTTTTTGTCTGCAGATGACATAAATCTATATATAGAACATACCTAAAGAATCCACCAAAAAACTGTTAGAAATAATCAACAACCACGGCAAATCCGCATGGTATAAAATCAACATACAGGAATCAGTTGCATTTCTATACACTAATAATGAACTAGCAGAGAGAGAAGTCAAGAATACAATCCCATTTACAATCATAACAAAAAGAATAAAATACATAGGAATAAATTTATCTGAGGAGGTGAAAGACCTATATACTGAAAACCATAAGACATTATTGAAAGAAATTGAAGAAGGCATACATGGAAAGATATCCCATGCTTATGGATTAGAAGAATAAACATAGTTAAAATGTCCATATTAGTTAAAGCAATCTACGGATTCAATGCAATCCCAATCAGAATCCTAATGACATTTTCCATGGAAATAGAGCAAAGAACCCTAAAATTTATGTGGAACAACAAAAGACCCCAAATAGCCAAAGCAATCCTGAGAAAAAAGAACAAAGCTGGAGTTATCACAATCCTGGACTTCAAAATACACTACAAAGCTATAGCAATCAAAACAGCATAGTACTGGCAGAAAGACAGACACACAGAACAATGGAACAGAACTGAAAGCCCAGAAATAAAACCATACATCTATGGACAGCTAGTCTTCAGCAAACGAGCCAAGAACATACAGAGAAAGGAATGTCTCTTCAATAAATAGTGTTGGGAAAACTGGATGACCACATGCAAAAGAATGAAAGCAGACCATTATCTTAAATCATACACAAAAATTAACTCAAAATGGATTAAAGACGTGAATGTAAGACCTGAAACCATAAAACTCCTAGGAGAAAATATAGGCAGTATATTCTTTGACATTGATCATAGAAGGATCTTTTCAAATACCATGCTTACTCAGGCAAGGGAAACAAAAGAAAAAAGAAACAAATGGGACTAAATCAGATTAAAGAACTTCTGCAAGGCAAAGGAAATCAGGAGCAAAATTAAAAGACAATCCATCAATTGGGAGAAAATATTTGCAAATCATATATCCAAAAAGGGGTCAATTTTCAAAACATAAAAAAGAACTCATACAATTTAATAACAAAAAACAAACATCCCAATCAAAAAATGGGCAGAGGACATGAAGTGACATTTTTCCAAAGAAGATATACAGATGGCCAACAAGCATAAGAAAAGACGTTCAACATCACTAATTATTAGGGAAATGCAAATCAAAACTACAATGAGATATCACCTCACACCCATCAGAATGGCTATAATTAAGACAAGAAATAAATGTTGGAGAGGATGTGGGGAAAAAGAACTCTCATACACTGCTGGTGGGAATGCAAACTGGTGCAGCGACTGTACAAAATAGTATGGAGAATCCTCAAAAAATTAAAAATAGAAATATCATATGATCCAGCTGTCTCATTACTGAGTATTTATCCCAAAGAACATGAAATCAACAATTCAAAGAGATTTATGCATCCCTACATTCACTGCAGCATTATTCACAATAGCCAAGAAGTGGAAGCATCTCAAGTGTCCATTGATGGACGAATGGATAAAGAAGATGTGGTATATATATAATAGAATGCCATTCAACCATTAAAAAAGACAAAATTGTGCCATTTTCAACAACATGTATGGACCCTGAGGGTATTATGCTAAGTGAAATAAGTCAGACAGAGAAAAACAAACACCATATGATTTCACTCATATGTGGAAGATAAACATATGGACAAGGGGAACAGATTAGTGGTTGACAGAAGGGAAGGGACTGAGAGGAGGGTGAAAGGGGTAAAGGGGCACATATGTGTGGTGACAGATAAAAGCCAGACTATTGGTAGTAAACAAGATGCAGTCTATACAGAAACTGAAATATAACAATGTACACCTGAAATTTCCACAATGTTATAAGCCAGCATGACCTCAAAAAAACCCCATCAATCGTGTACATGCATTGAGTTTAGCTTGATGGAGGCATGGAGATTTGACAGTAAAAGTTTAGGGAACAGAACGATATGGTTGATAGATTGTCAATGGAAAACTAATTTTTTTTTTTGCTGAAGAAGAGTAGCTCTGACCTAGCATCTGTTGCCAATCTTCCTCTTTTTATTTGCTTGAGGACAATTCGCCCTGAGCTAACATCTGTGCCAATCTTCCTCTGCTCTGTATGAGGGTCGCTGCCACATCATGGCTGCCAAGGAGTGGTGTAGTTCCACATCCAGGAACTGAACTCGGGGCACCAAAGTGGAGCACGCCAAACTTAACCACTAAACCACAGAGCTGGCCACCTGGAAAACAAATTTTTATGGGAGACTTATTATGGGGGACTCTAGAATCAGCAACTGGTAACACGGTGCTACATTTGCATTGGCATAATCCAACTCTCCGTCTTTCTTTACATACTCACACACACCCCACGTGTTAGTGTTACTCATCTTGTAGTAGATGTAGGTCTTTCTATTTTGTGCTTTTCTAAGGATATGCCATTATTAAACTGTAAATTCTAAACACTAAACTTCTCTCTCTATATTGTATTTAATCATATTTGTATTTTCTAAACATTTAAACTATCAATTAATGGAAAACTTGAAGCACTGTAAATGTTCAACGATAGGAGAATAGTTTACTAGATTAAAATTTACAGATTATGGTTTTGGTGAAATTTTTATAGCCTAGGATACGTTATAGGTAGACTCAAATCAAAAAGAACAAGAATACACGCAGAGGATACATGAAGTGTATTATCAGCCCTACATATTTCAAGGTGTGCTTTGACAAGTCCTAAACGTTCATGTACGAAATTAAATTAATAGTTAATTACATACGCATACACTCCAAAACAGTTACAGGATCCATATGGTTTAGAAGAAACCTTAAACCCAAACACGGCCTACAAATGACCTGTTCTGGTTGGACAGTTGCCACTAAACATCCACTTAATTTCAAAAAGGAAATGTAGGACTTGTTTTTATTTTTACTTCCATGTAAGACCATATTTTCGTTACTACATTGTCACTCTGCAAATTATTGCTTCCTCAGCCTTTTGTTCTTTTGTAACTACCACTTGCCTAATGAATTCATCTCAGCCAACCCACTTATTCAGTAGATAAAGCCGCACTTTCAATTGCCTCATTTCCCACCAAACTACAGTCAGCCTTCCGGAGGCACAGATTCAACCAACTGCAGATAGAAAGGGCCATGATGGTTGCACTGTACTGAACACGTGCAGACTCTTTTTCTTGTCATTATTCCCTAAACAATACAGTATAAAAACTATTTACATAACACTTACATTGTATTAGGTATTATAAGTAATCTAGAGATGATTTAAAGTATGGGAGGATGTGCGTATGTTATATGCAAATCGTATGCCATTTTATACAAAAAATTTGAGCATTCGTGGATTTTGGTACCTGCAGCGGGGCAGGAACCAAGCCCCCTGTGGACACTGAGGGATGACTGGACACATTTTCCATTGTATGCCTGAAGAGACCTTCTACTATCCCATTGCCACTTCTTTTGTCTACTTTCAGCCAGCTCAGCAATGGTTATTTTGGGCTAGCCATAACCAAAAAAAAGTGTCCAATTCTTGGTTTGTTATTTAATACTGAGTGTGGATAATAGAAGGAATTAGGATAGCTGTGGGAGGTCTTAAATTTATGGCTTGAGAAGTCTGAAAGAATGTCATTGTTCTTAATTTGGAATTGAACAATAACTATGGATGCAACTATGCCATACTCCAGTTATCCTCAAACAGTAAAAATGCAAAATTTCCAGGGAGATTCTCATTCTGTAAGCTAAGATAGGACCTTAGAACTTATTTTTCAAAATGTCTGCAGTATTTTTAATGCAAGTATTCCATGAACTACATTTGAAAATGAGGCGGCAGACTCCACCGGAACCCCTCAAACTTTTATGTGCCTAAGAATCACTGTGTTTCTTCTTAAACTGCAGATTCAGATTCAGTAGGTCTGGAATGGGGTCTGAGATTCTACAGCCTAACAAGCTCTCAGGTGATGCTGATGCTGCCGGTCCACAGAGCACACTTGGAATAGCAAGACATTGTCTGGGTTTGGTATGCACACAGATGAAGGGATCAATGGCAAAGGCTGGACTAGTGGCTGAAAAGTTGCAGACCTGTGAAAAATATTTTCATAATCTCTTTACAGGTCAGGGTTTCCTTGGGCTTTCAAATTTAATTAAGTTGTCAGTAAGAATGCACAGTGTTACAAGAAAGCATTGACAATATATATCTGTAAGATAACTGGAGTTGAATGTTACTGAATATTTCCAAACTGACTTTTATGGTTTTCTTAAAATTACTAAACAATAATTCTGAGGCATCGTGAATAAAGCACTGTATTAGTTTGTTAGGGCTGCCATAACAAAATACCACAGACTGGGTGGTCTAAAGAACAGAATGGTATTTTCTCACAGTTCTGAAAGCTGGAAATCCAAGATCAAGATGTCAGCAGGTTTGGTTAAGCTTTTCTCCTCAGCTTGCAGACAGCGCCTTCGCACTATGTCTTCACAGGGCCTGTTCTCTTTGCTCACACACCCATGGTGTCTTTCTCTTCTTATAAGGACACCAGTCCTATTGGATTAAGGCCCCATTAAGACCTCAGTTAAACTCCAAATATAGTCACGTTGGGGATTAGGGATACAATATAGGAATCTGAGGTGGAAATAAGTACATATTCAGTGCATACTCAATCCATGACAAGTATATATTAATGAACGTGAAGCCAGAATAAGTTATATTTTAAATCTTTTTCATTGGATTTGTAAGGGAAAAGGCTCTTAAATACAAGGACCTTAAGTTTAGGCTATGTTATGAGCTGAATCATATTCCCTCAAAATTCAAATGTTGAAGCCTTAACCCCCAACACACCCTGTACCTCAGAATGTGACTATGTTTGGAGATAAGGCTTGAAAGAGATGATTAAGTTAAACTGAGGCCGTTAGTGTGGTCTCTTATCCAATCCGACTGGTATCCTCGAAGAAAAGAGACTTGAACACACAAAGGGACACGAACTGTGTGTGTGTGCAGATGACCCTGTAAAGAGGCAGCAAGAAGGCAGCCATCTGCAAGCCAAGGAGGCAGGCCTCTGAGGAAACCAACCCTTCTGTCAGCTTAATCTCGGATTTTAGCTTCCAGAACAGTGAGAAAAGAAACTTCTGTTGTTTGAGCCACCGAGTGTGTGGTACTTTATCATGGCAGCCCTAGTAAACTAATACATGCCATGTCTACAGGCCGTAAGAGTCAGTCCAAGACATTTTAAGAAATGGCACACAGTTTCATCTTCTTTCATACTCAGTGAACCACACTTTACTCATCTCTTTCACAGCACATGAAGAAAAAATCCTAAATGTAAGACCAAATACTGTTGAATACACTTAATATAAATTATTATATTCCAAATCCAGGCTGAAGAACAGACCCTTCAGAAAGCAATCCCAAAGGTTGTTCCTCCTAAAAATCCTATAGAGTTTTAAATTGTCATTAACTTAGAACTAAGCAATGCCAGTAGGTAACAGATTTTAAGTACTCACTAAAATAGCAATATAATTGCAATTAATTAGAGATCAGAGTGCTTCTGACATTCACAAATAAGCCTTACCTTTGTTTTGGGTTCTAGAATTTTTACTCCATAAATTGATATTTGCAATTCAACTTTAGGAATTTTCTGGCCTTCAGATTTCTTGATGTGTCTTGCAAACTGTAAATGAAAAATTATTCACAAAACCATAATTCTGTTTCTATGGAGAGTGAACACAAAGAAATACATATGTGGACTTTGTATTCAGTGGTGGACTTTCATTAAATAAATTATTGCCCATGATAAATTATTTTATAAACTCCCCACATAGCTTCAAAATATTTAGAAATCATAGTAATCAACCATTACTATCAATAAAATCAGATTGATTTTCAGTAACTTTTTAAAAACATTTTTAATGCACTTCTTTCATGATATTTAAAAAATCACCTCCATACCAGTGGAGAAAATGAAAGCTCTTTCTGGGAAGATAAGCAGAGATCCATTTCTTTTCCTGTGGCTCCTTTCTTTTTAATACTTTTAGAAAACTTGTGGTCCGCTAGCACTGGATCAGCCATCCTTGTCATTTCTAGATACTTCTCTCGTTTGGAATACCATCCTACCCAATCAAATCAATGAACGAAAAGAGACAGACTTCCATATTCAAACTGAAGCTAAGAATTGAAGTAATAATCCCGACTAAAAGGCTCAGATCTAGGCTCAGTCCAGGAATTATAAAGATAGTGAGTGTCTTGAAAACATAAACATTTTTAAAATCCTTTCATAGTAGTATTTATTGTATTTTCTTATTGATTTAGTTAGTGTATATTAGGTTTTCTTATAAAATCAGAAAGAAAATCAGCAGACTAACGTACTTGGTAGAGGAAGTTTCTGCCTCTCTCCCAGCATTGCCAGATTTGGTGGTGGAAAAAAGTTACAGGAGTCCAGTTAAATTTGGACATTAAACAATGGCTATTTAAAAAAAAATTTATTTTAGAATGCACATATACACTCTTTCTATATGTCTACACACATATAACTTATATACACTATTTAGTATAAGTATGTCCCATGTTCTATTTGGGACATACTTATACTAAAAACATTATTCATTTTTATCTGAAATTCAGTTTATTCAGTGCCCTGATTTTATCTGGAAATGCTATTCTCTCCCTACTTTCCTTCTTTCCTCGCTTCTCTTAGCTTTCTTTTTAAGAAATGGAAAAAAAAAAACTAATAAAAAATAGGATTTCTCACCCCTCTTTTAGGACTTCAAAATGTTATTTCCTCATAAAACATGTTTTCAGCACATGGATCATCCTAACTTGACTCAAAATAGATCACATGTAAGGCCGGGTGGGGGTTTGGTCCTCTTTTGTGTGTCATATTTATTTGCACTGTGCATTTCTCTCTAATTTAGGGCAGATGTGAATACACATGGTATGGTTCAGTCCTGGAGCAGAGAGTGGTTAACGGCCTTTTTCTCTTTTCATGGCTTTGCACTGCCCCGGAGAGGAATATAATTAATGCATATAGGAATGCCTTGAAGTGCCTACCTTAATATCCAGGGAAGATAGGAGGGTACCATTTGTTTTATTTCATTTTGGGTGGTATAATTTTTTAGCTTGCTGTCTGTTCTGTTCTACAAATGTAGGCAGCTTTTTTTTTTTTTTGTATCCAGCAGTCTTACATTCTGCACATGATTTCGACTAATTCGTGCCAGAGAATTTTTTTTGACTTTAAGAAACTTGTTTTGCTTCAGTGCAGATCTTTAAAAATGATCCCAGCTCTCTCTCAAAGAAAGTGGATTAATTTTGTTTCTTTTCCCTTCGTAATCTCCTTCCTGTATTGCCATAATTAAAACAATTTGAGGGTTTTCACATATGAAGGCTTACAAAATAAATCAGCTGCTCTCCATCCGTGTGAACGTATCTGAACTCAGCCATCCCCATCTTGGATGCAGAAGCATTCTAAGCTGGCTTCCCAGGGGCTGCTTTTGTCCAGAAATAGACAAGGAGCAGTGGCTCTTGAGGCCTTTTCCACATCTGGACACAACCATTCCTGTGACCTCTTTTAGTTTCCAAAAAGTCTATCACAAAACAACCACTAATATTAAACTTATCTGTTGAGTCATTTCTTTTCTGCCAGGAAAAAAAGGGAAGAAAGAATGGAAGAAATGAAGAAAGGAAGCGAGGAGGGGCTGGAGGTAGAAAAAGCAAGAGGGAGGGAGGGAGAATGAGACAAAGGAAAAAATCACGAACATAAAATATCTGATCTGTGGCTTGTGAAGCCTTTGTCTCTGCTTCATATCAAGATGAAGTAATTGTGCTCAGAGAAGATTCAGAGGGCATCCAATCCAATCTTCCCGTTTTAAAGATGAGAAAAATAAGTCTCAGAGAAGTTATTTACCCTGGTCATAAAATGGGTCTAGAGCAATCGGGCCTAGAACCCTGGTCATAAAATGGGTCTAGAGCAATCGGGCTTAGAATCTAGTTTTGCAGCCACTCACCAAATAACTCTGCATTTGCAGAGCATATGTTCTGCATTAAAAAAAAATTCCCAGTTCTTGATATACATTTCATATACATTTGATATACATTTTCATGTATATCAAGGTGTACACTGGTTATTGGCCTTGGTTGTTGCAAAGATGTTGCAAAACACCTGTGCCTAAGGTTCTATTTATACAATCCATACTTTAAACAGAGTTTAACATTCTCATTCCTGCCCATTTTTTAAAATTTAAGATGACTGCATTCTTTGATTTGCATTATCCCTCCAAGTCTCTTTTCCTGCCTGTAGACCTCCTAACTCTGTTCCACAATACTTCAATTTACTTAGAAGACACGCTCATCATTCTTACTTACATTGTATTCTTTTCTCACTCTATTTACTACTTGAATATTAATGGTCAAAGAGCCTTTTTGCAAATTTTTTTCCCATTTTTCTTTTGGTGGATTCATTTCTTAATCATCTAGATAGAGTGATCTACCAGCAAATCTTGAATATAATAATCCAAGAAAAATACTCAAGGAGGGTAAAGCCTACGCAATCTGGAGGGTATCCAGATACAACCAACAAATAAACAAAATAAACCTTTATCATAAAATGACGGGGAAGGATGAAGTATTATTTGAAATACATAAAGTACTTAGTTAAATATATGTCCCCGGTAAGTAGAACAGCTAAAGAAAATTTAAAGGAAGCACCACTGAGTTTCAATATCATCATCACAGAATTTCTATTCGTTTCTCAAAGAACTTTCAAAAAAGTGAAATCTAACTATATTATTAATGGAACATGTATTATTGAGCAATAAAATAAATAAATTTATTACTAAGTCAAATATTCTGAGCTACTATTCTTCTTTGTGGTTCTAATACTTAAATTATTAATTTAATTAAAAGTATTCCTAATACTCCTGCAGGGGAATCAGCTATGTATGTACTATATAATTAAATTAAGCTCTAAACAGTTTGTTAATTAAATAACTCGTTATGAAGACATAAACAGAGTGTCATGCTACACCGAGAGAGTGAGGTCCAATCGAGAAACTGCTGGGCCCAGATTTAACAGAACTCAACAGTGATTCCAAGGCCACATTCCTTGAGGTAGCGTCACGTAATTTTAAGTTAGCTCCACTGGAGTGAGGGGGTCTCTCCTCTAAAACTGGGGTCCAGGAACGCCATCATCTGGTTATCTCCCAGAGAAATCAAGAAGTTTTGATCTATATACCAATATTCATCCACATGTAAACATCACAAGCAGATGTTTATGAAATATATTGAGCCCTCTGACATTCGTACTAGTTGTATTAATAAAAATAAATAACTCACTATTACAAATAAAATTCATTACACTAGCAATGCTATTAAATACATAGAAGTTGAAAAGGTTTTTCCATTATTATTTTTTGGAAAATTTGGTATTTTTCTAAACGGTGGGCTAAAACATGATTAAGAAATAGAAATTGTTGAACATGATTAAAAAATAGAAAATGTGTTGTTTTGACAAACACAGTATCTTAAAATAAAGACTTTAACACATAAAAATATATTTAAGAAAAATTTATAAACTATAAATTCATCACAAAATGACAGAAAAATAGTAGGTAATAAAATAAATCAAAGTTTAAAATTTTTCTTAAAAAATAATCAGGCATCATTAAGCACAGAGCATGAAAACACATTATTGAAACTCTTTAAGTCTTCCATCATCTTGGATTAGTCCTAAATTTTGAATTCTTCTTTAATGTCCGAAGCCAATATATTAATATTTTGTTTTTGAAAAATTAGTAAATATAAATAAAATATTACCTTATGTAGCAAATGAAATAAAATACTGAACTGTAATGGATAAAAAAGCAGTCAGAATATATATGTTCAAGAAAAGTAAGCAGGAAATTCAAAAAGGGGGATGTGAATACAAAGTAGAGTTAATGAGCAAATGTCTTCTTTTTAGTAGAACCATAGCACCATCTTCTGGCCATTTCTACATGACAACAGAATTAAAGAGAGCCAGGGTCTGAGTTCTTAAAATAAATATAAATATTCTTATATACTGAGATATAGCATCTGACCTCGACACAAAGAAACAAAAAAAGATTAAAATAAAAGTAGGTAAAAAGTATTGTTTTATTCATTTTCATTAGTTCACGAATCATTACCCTTAGATATACTTTCTTGATCTACAAAAATTTTGCAATCAGCAGAATAAAGATTGCTTATAAATACATATTTATTCCGGAAGATACTTGAAAGACAAAAGCTACTATTAACTGAGTATGCATTTTTAAACTATACTGAATATTTTTTATCTTATTGTAAATCGCATTCCTTTATTAACAGAGTACATTTCTAAACATGAAACTACATAGGAACTGCATATGAAGTCTCACAAAAATGTATAAAAACCAGCCATTGTTTGAAAGTGTTTCATTTCAAATATCTCTTTACATTTTATCTAGTCACTATAGAATTGAATCCTTTTGGTTTTGGATTTGAGTGACTGAATATAGAGCCTACTTGGTAAAAGAAACATTAAGTGTAAATACCACTATTCTTGTATACAACATTCTGATTGTAGTGAAGCTGGACTTAGGCCCAGAGTGTGCAACATTTTGAACATTTAAATAGAATCTTATTCTAAATGTTCTCCATGAACTGTGAGACCTTTCTAATCCTCTATTAGTACCTAAAAGTACTGGCCAAACAAGGGCAAGTCTGAATTATTACATAAGGAGTAGTGGAAAGAAATGGTTGCCTGGTCCACTTTTTATTCCAAATAGGAGTGATGTCATCTTGGGACCTTTTAGCGTATTTACTTAAAAACATTAGGTAAAACATTTACAAATAAAATGGATGGATAAAGTATCATCTACTTTTATTTCTTCGCCCAGAAGACAAGCCATCCCACTTCAAATATGCTCAATTAAAACACTTAGTAGGGTCTACCTGATATGACATTCGCAAAGCAAAGTAGTAACTTTTTAATGTTTATGACTTTGCCTGACACTATCAGAAGCCTAACCCTCCTGTGAAATAACTGGATGAGCTCTAAACTAAATAAAGTTAGAGAAGGGTTGTTTCTCAAAAGAATTGTGAGAGCAGCTCTGAAGAAAAACAATTAACTGTGTAAACAAAATCGTGTTTTGTTAGAATTTCTTAATGAGATAAAGATGAGAGTTCTGTTGAAGGAGGTTTTCAAATCTGAAAATCTCAATGAAAACAACGTCTTTTGGGATGTGGTGCAATTAGAAAAACATGCTAAGATGTGTGGTATCTTACGTAAGATTTTCTCAGGAAATTTGCTGATTATGAGTACATGGAGTTGCTTATTAAATGTCCTTTCTGCTCTCTTAGTCTCATGACTTCCCCCTGTCTGCTCATGGACAAGTCCAGATCTTCTTGAATTTGTCCATTAATTGTCATTAACATACAGTGTCACTTAAAAATTCTGCTCTGTAATTAACTCTAACGCCACACTTTCAACAGATGGATATAATACCCTACCTATTAGATAGTTTGTTACACCATTACTAGTTTCTGAGTTAGGGCATGAGCTCACATTGCCCAAGCAAAGTAAAGGCAAGCTACTAAACGTCAACACTTAGGAAATATTGCTATGACATTTTTTTGTTGAGTATGAGAAATTACACCTTAGGAAAATATGAAGAGTGTGCCACATTCAGAAAAATAATTAATTATGTGTACAGAGTTATTACTAAATATATCTCTTTGATCTGGTGATATTTATTCAACAGTCCATTTTTAACAGGCTGAAAGCCATTTCTGCCACAAAGCTATTCATGCTTTGAATTTTCATCAGTCTACTGATGACTGGAGACAGAATCAATACACCAGACATTTATTTGGAGGGCTTTCCCTACCTTTAATTTCCTTACAGCATCTCTCACAACTTCTGTTCCTTTGGGCTGCTCCACTTCTGTACTGCCAAGAAACTGAAAATGGTCATTGGTGAGACACAAGCTTTATTACAGCATATATTATTAGATCATTTTAAAATGTAACATGGCATAATCGAATGGTGTGACATTAACGCAAATCCAAATCCTAATTAAATAGAAGTTATTAATTTATATTATTTTATATTATATGAAAATGCAAATATATCACTTAATCACACATAATTTTTATTATTCAAAGATGTTTAAAAAGCACACTTTTCCTAAATATTTTACTTGCAGATTTTTACTGGAAAGGAAACTAAAATTATTTCACTGGGCCCAAAGGAATAAAGTTGATCCCAAAATCTAAAACATATTAACAATTAAAAAATTGTTATCTGTAAATTCAAAGCAAATAAACGCTTTTTGTTATTTTATTTAAATAGTAGTATATTTTAAGATATTGATATGGTTTAATGTAGTTTATAATTTCAAATCAACATTTTTCTTTGTTTTCCAATTATGACACTCAGTGATACTGGCTCAACACAAGGTTGACACAAGGGAAGCCACACCGTAGAAGAGAAGCCATATTGTAACTTTGAATGACCTCTGACTAACTAATCCAGCTGGATATGCAGCTTTCAGGAAATCTAACTGCTCTGTAGATTTTATGACCCCTGCTTGCCCAGGTACCTCCCAGCTGCAATAAGATGATAACTTTGTTCTTTTGAGCTCCTTAGGAATGTGACGATCCCCGGACAGAGAACCTATCTGGTGTGGCCACTCCCAGTCTGTAACACCAGATGGTCAACATTCCTTATGCCTCTCCTGTAACCCACTGGCCTATATACTTGTTTCAAGATTCTGTGCCTGCCTTAAGATGGTTCTTTTGGACATTAGTCGGCCATCTTCCCTCTTGCTAGCAAGCTGTAAGAAAATGCCCTTTCTCTGCCACCATCTTGCCTCTTGATGACTGGCGTTTGTCTCATGGCGAGTAGCTCATGCCCTTTGTTGGTAACAACAGCATGTAAAATTTTAAAAATACAAACTTTTTAAAATACTCAATATACACCATCCATCAAAGTGATAAGGTAAACTACATTTGAAAATAAAACACACATGATCTATAATTTCACTAAATTTTAAAATATCCCTGAAGGTTTTTAGTTAAAACCTGACCTATCCCCCAACACAAAAAAAAGTTTCATAGTAATTACCACTTTGTAATAAAGTCTCAAATCTGGAAAGACATAATACCTCCTAAATAGAAGTTCAATGTCATGAAATGTTCAAGACCAATTGTAATTGAAATATGGATATTTTATTCTATAAAATATCTCTATATAAATAGGAAATAAACATTAAGTTCATTGTGTGTATACTTTCCCAAAGCCTTTTTTTCTTGTCACATACTACCAGTCATGAATTCACCACTTCTTATATAGAAATATGTGTAAGTATATGTGTACACTTTTTTTTTTTTGAGGAAGATTAGCCCTGAACTAACTACTGCCAGTCCTCCTCTTTTTTTGCTGAGGAAGCCTGGCCCTGAGCTAACATCTGTGCCCATCTTCCTCTACTTTAGATGTGGGACGCCTACCACGGCATGGCTTGCCAAGCGGTGCCATGTCCACACCCGGGATCCGAACTGGCTAACCCCGGGCCACTGAGAAGTGGGACATGCGAGCTTAACCGCTGCGCCACCCGGCCAGCCCCCATGTGTACACTTTACATCAAAAGATTAAGTAGAATATTTTTCATTTGTTAACACAGAATGGAAGGGGGCAAAATAGTAATGTCAGGGTATCTTTTGAAATCACATTTTATTCCTTCCTTCATTCTTGACAGAATAACAACAATAACAACTAAAGAAATTAGAGTCCAGTTTTTCAAAATGGGCTCTCTGTATTACCGGCATGAGAATTACCCAGGGAGCAGGTTAAAACGTAACAACGCAGATTCCTCAGTCTAATACATCGGCATCTTTAAGGGTAGGGCTAGGAAATTATACTTTTAAGAGTATCATAGGTGATTCCATGTACTAAAGTCTAAGGAACAGAGTTAGAAAATAGTAAGAGGTCAGGAGGAAGTGGAAAGCAGATAGGAAAGGTTGGCTGAAAATACAGAAGATAACTGCTGATCTTTCTGATGAGCCCATGGAGAAGAGAAAGTGAAGCTCGGAAGCATCAAGGCAAAAAAAGTTCCACTTCTCAAACTCTGTAAGGTACAACAGTTCCTTTTTCTAATATGCTCAAACTACACCCAACAATTGCTACTAGGTCCTAGATACGATATCACTGGGCACTTGGTTACGCCCACTGTGACCTCAAGTGGATTGACCAGGCCTGCAAAACAGACCAAAATAAATAGAGAAATTCTCAGCTTAAAAGGAACTGAAAACCTGCTAGTAAGATGTGGGAGATAGTCAAATCTATTCCTGACACCAACGGACCTGTCACATTTCTTCTGTTTCAGATCTGTGTTTTCAACCTTGGCTGCAGGACAGAATCACATGGGAGCTTTAAAGTTAGACCAGTGCCTAGGAGTCTGATTTAATTGGTCTGGGGCAGAGCCAGGGCATCTGTGTATTTTAAAGCTCCCCAGGTGATTTTAGTGTGTCCCCAGGCTTGAAAAGCACTGTTTTAGTTCACCCAGAAAGGATAAAGCATTCAAGGGACAGGATGGGGAGTTCATACAATAGGAGCTATTTTGTTCTGAGTAAATCTATGGGGTAAATTTCTTTTCTCAAGTTCTCTGAATTTATCATATCACTGAGAACTTCCCCACGATGGGCTTCACGGCAGGCCGCCCCAAGAGGCACCATTCTTGTATGTGGATTATTTCCAGCTGAAAACAGTAAGGGCTCAGGAGACTCAGGAAGAACGTTTGACCTTCCCCTGCAAACTGCCTAAAAGAATGTAACACAGAAGGCCTGTTCTAGGAAGGACCTAATACCATAAGATGGCTATAATATAACGTAAAATAGGTGTGATAGAAAGTCACCAACAAGCCCCTGCTGGGCCCACCAAAACTTGTTTAACAAACATCTGCATTTCCACCCATGTAAATTGTCTTCCTCCCCTCTGAAATTCCAAACCACTAGCCCAAACATCCTCCTTTGCCTTTAGCTAAAGATAATATTTAAATTGGCAGCTCAGCCATTTTGTTGAGTTACTCAGCTTTCCTGAGTTTTTCCCATGTATATACGTTACAAAGCTTTGTTTGATTTTCTCCTGTTATTCTGTCTCATGTGAATTTAACCTGTGGCCCAGCCAAAAGGACCTTGAGGTCAGTGGAATTGCCTTCCTCCCCTACACCCGGTAGTGACTGGTCTAGTGTTAGCAGGAACAGAGAGGCAAAGGTAGACTCTTCATTGTTAAGTGATTCTTGAACCAGAAGAAGGGAATGTCTGATGTGTTGATAAGAGATGGTAAGAGTTACTGGAAATATTTATGTAGGAATATTCATATTTCGGCAGAAATGTCATGAGTCATAAGTATTTTATGCAAATAGGCCCATATGGGAAAATTATGGAAGAACTCCAAGTACGTTCTAAATGAATCAACCTCTTGCAATGCTCCAAGAACCTTTTAATATGTTTCTTTCACACTGGCTTTAATTAAACCATCTGAGTAATGAAACTCAGGAAGAAGCCTTGAATGATGGTGGGAATTAAACTACAAAGACATCTAATATGGACCTCGCCACTTAACCAAATTTTTCTATGTAATGTTAGATGGCCTAATGGAAATAATTTTAAGCCTGAAAAGTAGATTATTCCTTATAATATTTCCTGTATTTTTTAAATTATAAAAGTCATCATGATACTTAGATTAAATAATTCATATTTATATGCATTCCATATGTCTATATAAAATATTTATAAAACTCTTAAGTAGGAGGCAACATGCTGGAATAAACTCTAGGCTTAGAATCTGAAGATGCTAGAAAAATAACTTTACTATTTGACTCTTGAAAAGTAAGGATAATAATAGTGCTCTTCTCTCCTTATAAAATTGTTCTGAAGATCAATTACAATAAGAGATTTAAAAAAAGAACTCTGTAAACTGCAAAGTGTTTTATAATTACGAGGGATTGCCATTCCTTTATTTATGGATTGGGGAAGACACTAGAATTTAGTGCATACTGTTGATGCCTGCTTGGCTCTCCTTGGAGGCACTTTACCAGCATTAAGATCCATCCTCCAGCTTCCCCATGCTTTGCTGGTAACAGCTCACACTCAAGACCTTTGGAGGATTCCCTCTGTGCAAGGAGATCACGCTGCCAGTTTTGTTTTTGTTTTTGTTTTTGTTTTTGTTTTGAGGAAGATTAGCACTGAGCTAACTACTGCCAGTCCTCTTCGTTTTTGGCTGAGGAAGCCTGGCCCTGAGCTAATATCCGTGCCCATCTTCCTCTACTTTATATGTGGGACGCCTACCACAGCATGGCGTGCCAAGCGGTGCCATCCGCACCCGGGATCTGAACTGGCAAACCCCGGGCTGCCAAGAAACGGAACACGTGAACTTAACCGCTGTGCCACCAGGCTGGCCCCTCATGCTACCAGTTTTGAGAGCTAGAAACACCTGGGAGATTTTTGCTTCCCACTCTGTATCACCACATTCCTTAGCCAATGACTGGTGTGGAAGTATAAAGGTCCAGCCCCTTTGCCTGGGGGTGGGGTAAACTCTAGGTGTAAGGCTATGATGCAGAGCTTTCCCCAGAAGTGGGCTGAGGCTGCGGCTTTACCTGGTGCTCTGCTCTTCCTTGATTTCCTCCCTTACTGGCTGTTCCTGGGAGAGGTCCCCTGCTAAATCACTTGCACCCAAATCTTTGCCTCGGGGTCTAATTCAGGAAGAAACTGACCTCAGACACCGTTAAACGCTTAAACGCTTACAGTCAGGAACACACAGTCTAGAATTCAAACCACAAATAACTGAAATACTCTCATTGTACATGCCATCAAAAGGCTTGTATACGGATAGAGGTAGGACTGGTTCTCATCCTTTTCCACTCTGCCTGGTACCTGAAGGGTGAAAGAAAAGATGGAACTGAATTGAGCCATGGCCAGAGGATTAGTACATCTCATCCCAACCACGTTGTTAACTAGCTGGAGAAACATGGCGAGGGAAGCTCGGAACTGCAAAACACTAGGCCTGACTGAGAGCAGAGGGGACAGGACCCATGGGCAGTAAGAGCCCCCGGCATGGGGACAGGACCTATGGGCAGTGAGAGCTGCAGGCATGGGGACAGGACCCATGGGCAG